>NC_056744.1:477842699-477882699 GCF_019279795.1 Protopterus annectens
TTTTAAAATGCTTTCTTTAGTTATATTTGTATTTATCTGAGAGGATTAAGACATTTATGGCTCTAGCAGCAGAGTAACGTGGGCAAAGCACTGGAAAAAAAGTCAATTATAAAGTAGATTAGGAAGGTTTGGAGGCACTAGATTAAAAAATATAATTTAGTTTAAAAAATAGCTACATGCTATGCATGTATGTACATATATATATATATATATATATATATATATACACACACACACACACACACACACACACACACACACACACACACACACACACACACACACACACACACACACACACACACACACACGTTTCTAAACAGTTACTATACAAGAAACCATATTCCAATAGTGGCACAGCAGACTGCATTGTGAAATCTCAACAAGAGGTTCTCTGACTTAATTCAAGGCTGGGGTGACTTCTGTGTGGAGTCTACATGTCCTCCCAGTATTCTCATGGGTTTTGTACATGTGCTCTTGTTTCCTCCCAAATTTCAAAGACATGCAGCAGGTGGACTGGACACTCTAAATTGGCCATAGGTGTGGGTGGGTTGAGGATGGATAGCTGGATGAATGAATCAAGGGCTTTTAACTATCTGACCATAAGAGAAGCATTCTTGACATAAAATTAGAAAAAAAATGATGATGGCAGTAATCTTGTCTGAAGTACCTAAAACTTCTATTAAATTTGTGTTAAAAGTCAATCTGAAATAATTATTATTTTTATTTCCAGTTTGATTACCGGGGAAGTCCACTGGGCCAGAACGTGCCCATTTTCAGTGGAGGCCCAGGGAGAAAAGCTCCATAAGCAATACGGATACAATCTAAGTTACATAGTCTTGAAGGTAAAAAATACATATATAAATGCATTCATTCAGTGAGTAAAAAAAAAGCAAATGCATACAGTTTACATAAAAAACATCATTAAGGAAAGTATTTCTCTTACAAAGTCACAAATGTCTCATTTTATAGTAAAAAATGTGGAGGCTCTAAAGCCATCTCTGTGGTACACAGGTATAAGGCCTTAAATGCGGTCTGTCTGACCTATGTTCGACTATCATCCCAAGTGCACGAGGAAAAAGCTGGGGAGGAGTAAAAGCATGCAGCCCACAAAAGCTCATCTCTGATTCATGTCCACTGCAGTAGCTACACCTGTGAGTTAAGACTGCAGGAATATACTACATGTGAGAAGGTGAGAGCATGGGGACACAAGCCTGCCCAGGACAACATTTATCTCTAGTTCAGCAGAGCAGGTACACAGAAGCATACACAGCACAAGGTGCAAGTCCAGCAGGCACTCTTTGAACTCGACAAACAATAACAGAAGAGGCCAGCAGCAGACAGAAATTCCCCACATGATGAAAGCTCATGATTCTATACACATCCAGTGTCTCAAGATGTCTTATGGCTAAGGACCTGGTCAGTTGTCGACAGACAACCACCGACAGCCTAGTAGGGGCAAAATCTTGGAGAATCTATGTTAAAACAAAAAGATATCTACATGTATTACTTTTACATTTTTGATCACATAAGGTAAAGAACATCAAGTTCCAGAAAAGAATCCATAGAAAAGCTGTAAGGTTCAAGAGATGGGGTGAAAAATGAGCTGGAGAATCTAGAGCTGTTCTCACTTGAGAACATTAGACAGAGAGGAAACAAGGTATGGCTACACAAAATGTTGGAAGGGGAGGTGTGAGGGGGGCATTCCAATCTACAAGGACAGATGTTGAATGTAAGGGCACAAGCAGCAGACTGAAGTAGCTACTACTTGAATGTATGAAAGGGCTTTTCACAGAGAGGCTTGTGGACTCATGGAATGAACTATTGGAATGGATGGCGGAAAAGGAGATCCACGCAGGCATTTAAGAAAATAAGACCTATGGAAAAATAGTAAGGGGAATACAGGGACGGAGGGGTGGTAGAACATTAAATCCACTCTCTAGGGCAGACTACAAGGGCATATTGCTCCCTTCTGCTATCAAGCAAATGTGATACAATGCAAGTATCAGTTGCACAGTAAGATGCAATGGTATTCCAGGTACAGGATAAAGCAGAGGAAGAAAATATTAAACATTAAAAGAACAAGTCATGTTTCCTACCTTCACACTGTCAGCAAATCTGAAAACCTGTCTATTACTGCATTCTGGCAGAAGGAAAAGAAATATAGCACAGGTCCTATAATGTAAAAGCTGCTTCGGGGAGACATGTATTTAGAAGTACAACCACAATACCACCACAAGACTTACAAAAGCAAGTAGTGTGGTATGGTCCAAAGGAATGGGCAAATCAGGCTTACTTTTTTTTAATCATTATGAATTGAGGCTATCATCATCTGTATGTATGTGCATGCACTGGACTATGCTAGTGAAGGTGCACCTCTTAGGGTAAACCATTACTTAAAAAATAGCAACTGACCAAGGAAGTGGCAGCACATCAAGCACAGCTTTTGATCAAAGAAATCCCCGAGTCCAGACTTGTACTGTTCACAAAAATGCATGAGCCTTTTTCTTGTTAAAGAAAAATTAATGGTATGATTCATATGCAGAGGTATGACATTTTTTTTTTCCTTTTTCTGCCTTCCCATCTCAGTGGCTGCTGTGTCTTGGAAGAAGCCTCCAAATCACATATCACCAAATTGATTAAAAGGAAGGCTGCAAGAAACCACACAGACATTCAACCTGAACATCAAAAAGTCAAAGACATAAATGAAGGACCCATTTAAACAATATAAATGAACCTGCCTTAAAATAAAGAATCAACTTATAAAATTAAAGGAAAACATGCAATAGGTACCAACCCTTTAGCAATGTGCCACAGCATACCCATGTACAAAAAGTACCACTGCACTGGGCAGTAAAGACAGAAGCAGAAAGAGCCTAGCTAATATTTTTTAAAGAAAAAGAGAGCAGAACAGATGATATTTCCGTTAATAAACAAAGAACAGTGCACCAAATGCATACCGTAACCCACATCCCTAAACAAATCAGCAGTCAGTCACAGCTATAATAGACAACATTAAACAAAAGGTAGGCATGCCAGTGATACAGTAGAAATAGGTTAGACGAAGCAACATGGCAGACGTATCAGCAGAGATCATGCAAGGACTGCTGTCAAAGAAAACACTGAGTAAATGTGTAGGATAACTTCAGGACAGCAAAACTCCCTGATGTGAAAGAACTTGCTCTCCCCCCACACCGCACTGAAGCCATAAGTCCCATTCCTGTTGTGGTTCCTTCATCATGAGGATTCTGACCAACGGTACGGACACCGCATCAAATCTGTCTTACCAAAAGTTGACAAATAAAGGTGCATTTCCAACTCATTCAGTTGTCATAATCTTTGCATCATACATGCTCACACTGATGAGTTGGCCATTTGGCTGGAAAGGACTACTGTTCTACATTCATATGATGCTGAAGGCACAGAAGGCATAGGCCAAATGATGACACCATCAATGAATTAGCCACAGACTAAGAAGTTGACATCTGCCTATCATTTATCCTAACAGATTTTGAGACAGCAATAAGGAAAAAGATATCTTCAGTCATCCTAGACAGCAGCCATTAATTCAGCATTACAGAGCTTCCCAAATCCCAGGTATAGGGGGCATTGGTTCCACCTGTACAAAATACTTATGAAATGGTTACAGCTCCATGGACTGGTGAAAATGCAAGGAAGCTGCCCAGAGTTTCAACTGCAAGTGAAAAATCTTACCACTCCTGCATTTCTGCCATGCAAAGAAATTCCTAACACATCCATAATGCTTAAGACACACCTGGTTCCTCTAGTGGCTTGATGAACTTTGTTCGCAGCTGGTGATACACATTTAGGAAGTATAACAGCAAGAAAAGGCACATACCACCAATGTTCACTCCTTCCTCTTACTTCCTCCACAACCTTCCTGCTGAAAGATTACTACAAACAGATAAGTAAACAGGATTACACTACTAAGATACTTACTGAACCAGATGCAAATACACACGAGGGAACGCCTACAAATTAAGACAGATTAGGACTGCACTAACAGAGTCAAAGAGATCCTATGTGGCTCATCAACCACCCAGGCAGAATTATGTCTGCATATACTACTGTTTAACACATGCTTGTCCATTCTGCAGCCTCGGGCCAAACTCGTACTCCTAGACCCATTCTATCTGGCTTATTACCCAATCTGTGAAAACAAAAAAGTTTGCAGTTTTGCCCATTTACCAGTTGTATGTTACTGGTGCTGCCTTCTGACCCATTCTGCATATAGCCAAATTCTTAAATCATTACTCACTGATCCATGCAGAACACATTCTTCCTGACACGTGTGCAGAGCAGAACTAAGATGTACAATGCCTGACATACTTGCAACTCTGAGGTCTTTACTCCCCCTCTCCCTTTATGTCCTGTGGTGTGTGGCTGTGCATCTGGGGGAGGTAAGCAACTGTTTTATGTTTGAACCCTGGAGCTGTAAGGTGGGTCCAGTATCCATCTAACCACATACCATAAGAAAACTACATTTCAGCAAGTTATGCTGTGCTGTCAGTAATAAGAGTTCTGTGTGAACCCTGGAGCTCTGAGGTGGAAACCTGTCTACTGAGCACTGTATCATACAAAGAACAGTATTTTTGCAACTTAATACCCATCCACCAGTAAAAGGCTGGTTACCAAGAGCTCAAAATTAAGCCTTAGAGTTATGAGGTCTGATTTCATGGCTAAGGTATGGTTTGGCATCTAGGTTTAATACCATCAACATGAGTGTTTGAGATGGAGTTCAAGGTTGAAACCTGCAGCTGTGAGGGGGTGGTATCCAGAAACCTACCAGACCACACTAAGAACATTACATTGGTACAACTACTGCCATTGTGTGCACAAAAGCCACTGACAGATCAAAACTGGACTCAAAAGCTGTAATGCCAAGGTTTTATCCAAAGGACACTTTACCATAAAGCAGCATTTGCTGTCCAAGTTGAGACATGCAAGGCAAATGTACTTTACATTCAGTATGCCAATACTGATGCTGAAAAGTGTAACTTGTGCAACCTCTAGTATTATTGGCTTCTTTCCATGTTTGAAGAAGATTCCATGCTTCACAGGAATGATATTTAGCTTTTTCCTTTTACTTGTCTCTGCCCCCCCCCCTCTTTTTTCCAGTATTTCTACTGTCTGTAAAGGTAAGAAAGGAAAGACAGAGTAATACTGATGGCAGTGTTTTCAAAGGGGCATGGTCTGGGGAATATTTTACCGATTAACACAAGAGCCAGTTTCTGTTTCATTTGTAAAGAAACTACAGCCACGCATAATAAGCACAGCATAAACCAGATCTTTTCTTGTGATGAAAGAGGTGTGAAGTATTTATTTATTTATTTATTTACTATTTGTTCACTGGGTAGATAGGATGGTACATTGACCCTTTTCGGCAATGATCTAGGCTGAGGGAGCAGTAGTACACAGATAAAAGATGCAAGATAAGCATAGAAAGACAGGCATAATTAGGAAGTCAAAGCGTACAACAGTCTCAGTACTTGTACACTAGCAAATAACAAAGAGTTAACTAGTACAAAGCATTGCCCAAAGCATGGATTACAAACATGAGTTATAAACAAGAGTCATGTACCTTTATACAATAGGGAAACATCAGATAATATCTAGGGCAACATGCAGGTACAAGAACATAGGTACAGTACTAACATCTTAAATCATTCCCTGGTATTAGCCATTGTCACTGTAGCAGGTGCACTGACCTACCTTATAAAAATGATCTTTAACAGCATGCGTAGGGGCCTCAAGTGTATCTTGGGTTTTTACTTCTGTGGGCAGGTGGTTCCAAATGGTGAACCTAGGCTAGAATACTTGTTCTGAAATAGCAACTTTGAAGTGTGGACAGGCAGGGGAAATGGTGTCATTTTGGGAGCTTCCTGTGGGTAATGTTGGTGCCTAAAGATAAATGTTACTTTCAGAGGAGGCAGCATCCCATCTTTAAGATTTTGAAATGTTAAGAAAACTTGACCCATCTGTCACCAACAGTCACTTTGGGTCATTAGGGAGGATACAACAGTGTACAAGAGGAACTGCTGGAAGACTGAATCTTTGTACTCTCAGGGTTCTGTAAGACGGATGCAGTGCCAGCAAATGCAAACCGTATTCATGTTTTGGAAGTAGAACATTTCTGTCAATGGCAGTCTGGGCAGTCAGTGAAAGAAGGTGCGTGATTCCATGGCAGTTTTAAATTGTCCCAAAACTTTACTGGTGATCTTATCTGCATTAGTGGCAAAGTACAGTGACGGGTTAAGTATCAGTCCATGATACATCTCCTCTGAGACAATAAGAACAGCATTGCCACACATCCAAAAACAAATTACAGACCTCACTATTAATTCATCTACTTACACACAAAATCATCATAAAAAGGATTGGAAGACTTAAACAAACGATATAATGAAATCCTAACTCACAAAACTAATATAGCGGTAGAAAGGTTAAAACTTAGTTCCTATGCAGTATCACCTAAACATATGCATAATTTAGCAATAAGATTAAAAAATTTGATTGAAAATAATATTACAAGTATTATACATGAAGGAAAGAAAAAAACAAAAAGGTTTCGGATATAAATGATACACTAGAAACATTTAAGCATCATTTCTCTGACCATTATAATGATACTTCACATATAACTAATACATCAAACTTAGACCTGAAATTAGTAAAGGTAAAGGCGATACCAGAAAAGTTAAAGTTAGACATTCAAAAACAAATATCTCTAAAAGAAATTACTCAAAAAATCAAGGAAAGTAAAAGTAATAAAACACCGGGAATTGATGGAATAATTAATGAATTGTATAAGATATTTCCATCTTCAGTAATATCATTGTTTCACAAAACTTTGAATAAAATTCTAGCACAAAACACAACTCCAGTTTCATGGCGATACTCCTTATTTACACCCACTATAAAAGAAAACAAAGACCCTTTACAGTGTAAATCTTATAGGCCAATATCTCTACTTAACAATGATTATAAAATCTTCATGTCAATATTAGTTAGTAGAATTAAAAAATCATCGACACACATAATAAATGAGGATCAAACAGGATTCATTTATAAAAGACACACACATGACAATATACAAAGAATTCTAACACTCATAGATTTTCTAAACAGAAACAACCAAGAAGCTCTAACAGTAGCTTTGGATATAGAAAAAGCCTTTGATTCGTTGAGTTGGGATTTTCTTTTTAAAGCTTTAGAATTGTTTGAATTTCTTTCTAATTTTATTATGCTAATAAAGAATATTTATAAAAACAATTTGGCTTATGTAAAACTTGGGCCATTTCCCTCAAACGCTATTGAAATAACCAAAGGTACAAAGCAGGGATGCCCGATGTCTCCCAAGCTGTTTTCCTTAGGAACTGAATTATTTGCCTCATTAGTTCGCCACAACTCTAATATATCAGGCATAGATGTATATGGTCAACTCAATTAAAAAATTATGTTATTTGCTGAAGATGTTTTACTCACATTATCTGTCTCGAAAAAATCAGTACAAAAACTAGATGAAATAGTGGAAGGGTTTTATCACATTTCCGGCCTTGAATTTAACAAGGGAAAATCTAATTATATACAATATTTAGGAATAACACTATGTGACAATTTGGAATCTACGTTAGCCACAAACTATAGCAACATAATTAATAAAATAAAAATGTTAATAGTAAGCTGGAATAAAATGTTCTTGAGATATGAAGACAGATTACAAATAATAAAAATGAAAATATTTCCCAAAATTAATTACATTGCACAAGCTATTCCTATAGAACGTAACAAGAAAATCTTGAAATAAATAAATAAAATTCTATTAAACTTTCTTTGGTATCCAAAAAGAAATAGAATAGCCTATACACATCATATTACATCTTGGGAAATGGGTGGAATTAAACTTCCTGATCTAGAATCATACATAAAAGCTTCCATATTAAGAACTATCATTAATTGGATAGATCCTAATTATTCTTCAACATGAAAACACTGCATACTCTTATTTTCCTAAATAAAAATAAAATAATTAAAAAATGTATATTAAGTGAACAAAGTAATAGGATGTGGCACATATTGACTGTTAATATTCAATATAATATAACAAAACCAACAAACAAATTATATAAATAATATTTACAATTTATTCAGAAGATTTATATATACTAACACGGATATTAAGATTTGGCTAGACTTGATAATACCCTTTAGCTCTACAAAGAATTTCTTCAATAAAATTCATAATGTTATCTTAACCAGATGGGGGGGGGGGGACTTCACTTGTTGGCAACATTGTATAGAGAATCAAGTAGTATTAGACATTCAACAAATTCAGAATAAATAAGACATTCCATCAGCAGATTGGTTGATACTACTAAGCATAGTATCGTATGTTAAGGATCTTAATAGTAAAATTATTATTTCTCCTTATAAAACTAGTCCAAATTTGATAAGTCTAATATCTGAAGTTATTTACAACAATTATAATTGGACAAATCTAATTTCAAAATTATACAAAATATTGATAACATATAAAACTAACCCTAATGCAAGATATTGGAATTTCATAGCAAAATGATGTCACACTAATCTATGAACTGAAAGTAAAACAAATATTTTATGTTCTGTTAACTTAACATTTAATTTACAAGTATGGAAAATATTTACATGGAAATATATTCACAGGGCATTTATTACACTTGATAAACTAGCCAAATTTAATTCCCTTGATAAATCCATTTGTTGGAGATGTTCTTTAAACTGTAAAGCTGATTGGTCTCATTTAATTTTTTGATTGTAAAATTAAGCCGCGGTGGTGCAGCGGTAGCGTTGTCGCCTCACAGCAAGAGGTTCTCCTGTTCGATTCTCGGCTGGAGTGCCTTCTGTGTGGAGTCTGCATGTCCTCCCCACAGTAGAGTGGCATTCGAAAGACATGCATGAATGAGCATGCCTTCGTTGAAGGTTGGGCATCGGGCTGGCACCTCGACACCGTAAAAATAGACTTGCCAATCATTAGCAGACCGGAGTTCCGCTGCGGCGAGCCCTAACCAGGAAAAGCCGAAAGAAAAACAACAACAAAAAACATTAACATAAAAAAATTCTGGGAAGAAATTACTATTTTTCTCCAAGCTATATTCACAGATACCTTTATTTTAACCAAATCTTTAGTCCTCTTAAATGTTAATGATACTACTGGAATGAATAAAAACGATCTATACCTACTCTGGTCCATACTAGCTGTGGCAAGGAAATGTATAACTAGAAAGTGAAAGTCTTCACAAGAACCTGCTCTGGAAGAATTCTTGAGATTGATGGAAGAAACAGCGACATTAGAAATCAAGGTGAAGAAATCGAGAATTTCACCTAAAACATGGACAAACAATCCTTGGAAAAAAACTCTTATTAAGACATTAAAACTTAACCCTAAATAACTAATGTGTAACTTTGTACTTTATTAATTGAATGTTATAAATTTCTGTTACTAATTTCTTTTTCTTGACCATATAAATGGCTCTGGCTGAGGATGTTATCATAGCCCTCTATAAGAAAGCTTATAGGTACTGCAGGTTCTGCAGTAGCCTTAGCTATACGGGCCATATCCTGCCAAAGATATAACAGATGGCCAGTTTGCAAAGCTACAAGGCACATTCGACATGCCCAAACTGTCAAGCAGGTCAATCGGAGTTGACTAGAAGACAAGTTTGGGTGCCAAGCCCTTCATAGCTTTCCTGTCAATAAAGAAAGGGAGGCTGAGACCTGAAAGGATAATACTGGAAAAAACAAAAATATAATAACCACAACCTGGCACACAACACACCAAAAAATAAAGGAACTGGAGGCAGGGACTGGCTACTACAGTAATGATCATTCCAACATCTACTGTTATGGTAAGTTTATTTACACAACTGTACTATATTCATCATATTGATTACTGCTGCAGTAGCCTTAGCTACATGTGTGTATTACCTTACCTTACACATTTGGGAGGTGGAAGGAGAAGAGTCCAGGAGCCAGAGGAGAATGATACTTGCAAAGCATGATCTAGACCTAGAGAAGGAATCAAGCTTCCAGTGCTTTGCAAAAGTTATGTACAAAGGACTAAATTGCAGCTTTAAAATACGTCTAAAATTCAACCCTTTCCAAAAAGCCATAGATGAAGCCACCGTCCTGGTACAGTGGGCCTTGACCATGCCTGGAAAAAATTTTGTTGTGGCAAGTATAACAAAAGGTAACTGCTTCAAACAACTATTTGGAAATAGTCTGAAATTAACAGGGGATTACCCTTTCTTCTAACCTTCAGAAGAAACAAACAGATCCGAAGATCTGAACTATTTACTTCTGCCAAGATAGTATCCAAGTTGTCACCGGACATCCAAGGTAGGAATTATCCTTTCTCCCTAATGTTTGAGATCAGTAAAAGTAATGGAGGAAAGGAAAGCTTGGTTTAAAGTAAACGCGGACACCACTTCAGGCACAAAAGACAGATTAGTTCCCAAAGAAATTCTGTCTCTGTGAAAAATGAGATTGAGTTGAAGCCCTTATTGTGAGTCAACCCTAATACGCTTTTTGGAGAGTAAGAGTAATGAGATAAACTATATTCCATGTTAAGAGTTCTACGTGCAGAGTTCTACAGCAGCTGAAGGAGAAAAGAGAGACTTTGAGTGGATTAAGTACCTTGTTTTTCCTTTTTACTGCTTATTTTCGCTAACCGCACTATTCCGAGCATTTTTTTATTAACTTTGCTACTTATTTTGAACAGTTTTTTTAATTCTGATACTGTTTGCACTTTGATCATTTTTAAATGTTTTTCAACTGTTTAATTGCTGAGGGCTACACATTCAAGTATGCTAGTCATTTTACTGCATCAAAAGTGTTATTACTGTAGCTGTTCTAATTTTTGAAAAAAAAAATCCTCTCTCTCTACTCATTTCCCACCTTTTTATAACCAGTCGAGTCCAGTTTTCAGACTTTGCTGAATTCTGGGCCATTATGTAGTTTCTGTGTTGCCTAGACCTTACTAAGATAGAGGGAAGCTTCTCTGTTTATCAGTGAGAGTGGTGAGCTTTGAGCAGCCTATCTGTCGCTGGAGGCGTGGTTTCAGCTCAGAATCCGTAGTTTTACTGGCCATTTTGGGCTATTTCTATCCCTTTCATCTTTCTCTTTAAAAACCTGTATTTGTGCAATTTTGTGCTTCGCACAGCACTGCTTAACTACAGTTAAACTATTCCTGGTGCCTGAAAGTCTGCTCCTCACATTTTCCCTTAGAACTAGCCAGTTTTCTAGTTTTAGCACTCAAAACTGTTTCTTTGTGCTCAGCACTTGTCCAAAACTCATTGCAAGCACTAAATAATCTACAAATTACTGCAGCACTTAACTTCCCTCACTTATCAAGAGGAGAACAGTTTTTAGTACTTAATTAATAAGCACTAACCAGGCATGTCTAAGGTTCAGCTTCCAGTGTTTTCTCCTGCCACTTGATGAATCTGGGCATCTTGGGGCAATGTAGCAATTGCCTCATGTACAATGACAATCCTCTCCTCTTAACACCCAACACAACAACCTGTGAGAGACGCACTTATACAGTCAAACTGGAAGCCAAGCTCTCTCCAGCCAAGAATGGACTAGACAGTCAAGAGGAGAAGATAAACACCACACCGCACTCAACACATAGTCCATCAAAACCTGCACCACCCACACCCACACATAGTAACATAAAACACACACCTACATTTGCGGAGGCTCTCAATAAAAATCTGCCCAAACAACAGAGACCTCCAAAGCTGAAACGCAAGCAACCACCCCCCCCCCCACCCCCCACAACACTACCCGGATGACACATAGACCTCAAAATCAGTGTGCCACTCAACCTCAGCCCATAAGGCAAAATAACGTACCCAACACACTAGTCATAGGCGACTCTATAGTCAGGCACACTGAAGTCCCTCTCACCAGGCTAAACAAGGAGAAAGTTACTGTCAGCTGACTGTCAGATGCCAGGATCTGCCATATAACGCATGCACTCAGGTCACTCCACAACAAGTACAAATATGACTCTGTCATTGTCCATGTTGGAGTGAATGACCTGAGACATACCTCCCTGGACTACATGAAGAGAGACATGGAGGAGCTCTCTGTCCATGTGGCCCAGGCAGGTATGACACTAGCCCTGAGTAGCATCCTGCCATCACCCAGAATGATACCACAGTACAAGGACAAAATTATTGACTACAACAATTGGCTAAGCTTCTGGTGTCATTCTAAGGGGATCAAGTATCTGTCTGCCTGGATCGACATGATCAACAGGCAACGATGCTTTGCCAGAGATGGTCTGCACCTGTCGCCTCTGGAATTCCAGATACTGGCTAAGGCTCTTGCCACCCCTATAGTGCCTTTTTTAGGCAAGGCTCAAACGTCAACTGCACCACCATAGTAAATTCAAACAAGTGAAATCTAAATGTAATGCTACTCAATGCTAGAAGTCTAAACCTCAAAATGCACTCACTCGAGGCACTCCTTAAGATGGAGAACATCGACATCTGTGCAGTGACACAGACCTGGTTTAAGGCTCTAGAGAGCACCCCTGCATTACCAGGCTACAATTCTTACTACACCTTTCGACCAACTAAATTGGACCGAAACACTAAAGGAGGAGGCATGTCCATATTCATGAAGGATATCCACACCTCCAGGCTAGTTGCTCAACATAATGCATCCAAAATTATCCAAGTACAATTAACACTGGGCAAGACTGCAATTCAGGTTGTAGCCTGTTACAGATCCCCTGCCATGCCCTAGGACACCCACTCCATGTTTCTCAATATACTGGATAATACTAAGGTACAGCCCAATACCCTAATATTTGGAGATTTCAACTACCCACCATCAACTGAGAAAACTACTCATGTAC
The DNA here is from genome assembly GCF_019279795.1 of Protopterus annectens. NCBI lineage: Eukaryota > Metazoa > Chordata > Ceratodontiformes > Protopteridae > Protopterus > Protopterus annectens. The sequence continues at coordinate 477,855,628 of NC_056744.1, forward strand.
TAACTCATTTGCTCAATGTTTTCTGGAATTCTTCACTTCCAATGCCCTGGATTAGCTTGTCCACACCCCCACCAGGGGCAGTAACATCCTGGACCTGGTCATTACCAATATGGGTAACAGATGCTCCACCCCAAAGGTCAACTCCTCGCTGGTCAGAGTCGACCACAAGCTAATCACCCTAGACATCCATATCCCGCCCCCACCCCCCCCATTAAGGAAACCACTGTAAAAAACTTCTCCAAAGCCAACTTCATGCTTCTTAAGACAGAAGTGGTTAACTTCACAACACCCACATAGACGGAAAGTAGAGGCACGACTGCTGAATCATATACAAATGCACTGTATAAGCACATACACGAGTACATGGACCATGGATCCCCAACAGAACCAAGACACTATCCCCCCAAAAAAGAAAGCCAATCTGGTGGTCCCCTGCCATAAACAAACTCTGCAACAAAAGGAAGAAACTGTTGCAAAAAAGAGTAAAATCCCATGATTGCAGGAACATCCTGGTCAGCCTCAGTAAAAAGCTAAGATCCCTCATAAAATCCTTCAAAGCTAGTTACGAAAATAAAATTGCCATGGATTCTACAGACAACCACAAAGCATTCTACAGCTATGTCAAGAATCTCGATGGCAAAATTCAGATCTGCTCTGAGCTGCAGCACAATGGCACTAGATTTACTGAACCAGCTGATATTGCCAACATCCTGGCAGACAGGTTCAGTGCAAACATTACCCCTCCTCACCCCCCAAAGGGCCCATCTCCATACCGGAAGACTGCATAGCCCCTGTAATCACAGACACACAAGTAAAGACCGCACTCTCCAAAGCCAAGAACACAACATCCATGGGACCAGACAACATCCCAGGCTGCGTTCTGCACGAACTACAGAATGAACTGGCACACCATCTAAGTACCATGTTCAACCATAGCCTCACTTTAGGCTTTGTGCCTATGGAATGCCGCACAGTGATTGGTTATCCCACTCCACAAAGGGGGTGCCACCACTGACCCCGGGAACTACCGCCCCATTAGCCTGACGAGCCTGGCCTGCAAGGCCATGGAAAGCATCATCCTGGAGCTTATAAACAAAGACATAGGTAACCTCCAAACTCTGGACCCCACTCACTTTGGGTTTGTAAAAGGTAGATCATGCCTCCTAAACCTGACTGACTTCTTTGAAACAGTCACCAGAGCTGTAGAAGAGGGTAAGATGGTACACACAACCTATCTTGACCTCGCCAACAGTTTCAACACCATTCCCCACTCTGGTATTACAGTGGCCAACTGGCTCACTGACAGAACCCACACAGTGAAAGTAGTTGACTCCAAATCCGACTTCAGACCAGTGACAAGCGGAGTACCTGAGGGTTCGGTCCTGGGTCCTCTCCTGTTCAGTAGCTACTTCTCAGACGTCCATGCTAATACAGCTGGTCTCTGTCTAACGAAGTTTGCAGATGACGGCAAACTAGGAGCCATAATATATTCGCCTAAGGATGTTGACATTCTACAAAGAGGCCTCACTGAGACTGATGCTTGGTGTCAAAGTCATGGCCTAAAGCTCAATGCCAAGAAGTGCACTGTCATCCCCTTTGGGAAAAACTTGTCCTCCCCTTTGGGAAAAACACTGTACCCATGAACTACCACATAGGCGGTAACCTACTAAACACCAAAAGTGTGATAAGAGACCTTGGGACACAGGTGGACGGTAGTCTCTCCTTTGATAATCACGTTGCCACAGTAGTCAGGAAATCCTTCTACGTGGCACACCTCATCACAAAGGGGTTCTCCTCCAGAAAAGAGAGGTCATCATTCCTCTCTACTCAACCCTCATCAGACCCATTATAAAGAACAATTCTCCGTTTGGCATGTACCTTGCAAGACATCTACAACAACTAGAAAGCCCACAAAAATACCTCACTAAGAGGATTACCAGCCTCAAACAGATGCCATATGCAGACCATCTAAAAAAACTCCAGCTCTACTCCGTCGCATATCACCTACTCCGAGGCGACCTCTGCCTAACATACAAAGCCATGTCTAACCCAGATTTGATGGACATGCTACACTTAAAGAAATCCCAATCTCTCCGGGCCACACGCTCCAGGGACCTAAACCTTATCACCACAATAAACAGAACATGCTGGAGGGATAGTTTCCTGTCCCAGAGACTTCCCGTGCTCTGAAACAGACTACCCATGCAAATCAAGCAAAGCTCCTCATTAGCACTCTTTAAGAGAAGTCTTGACAATTGGATGAGAAACAGGAAATTCATCCTGGGGATCACTTCTGTGGCTCTGCTCGACAGGGGCACAGGAAAATAATTTTCTTGGGTGGCAAAAGCCAGAGAACCTCTTTTGGCTAGGCTTATATAGGCCCTAGGGCTGATTGCCTAGTACTTACCTATGAACCTATAAGAACCTTAACACACCCAACTTAGTTAGTTGAAATGGAGCAAATATTAGCTACTCAACACAAAATTAAGATCCCAAGAATGGGTGATTGGTTTTCTTGGAGGCATCTTAAGTAAAACCACTTTCAAAAACATTTTGGCAAGATAAAACCTTGAAAGAGGAGGACCCATGGACAGACATGCTGAAATGGTCAATAAACGGACCTTGATGGAGGAGTAAGAAAAAAGACAAAGGAAAGAAACTCACACAAATACTATAAAAAAGTTTTCTATTTGCTAATATAAGATTTTCTGGTAGCAGGGGTTCTTGTCTCCGTTACTACCTGTTCAAACACCGCTGACTTTGTGTGGATAGATCCATTTTGTGAGGAAGCATGTTGTAACTGTCCCTGGTCATTTCCAAAAGAAGGGAGAACGACTGTTGCCTGGGCCAGAAAAAGAGTCACCACAATTATCATGGGAGATATCCTTCTGGATCTTCACAAGTATCCTGCATACCAGTGTTTCAGATCAGTGTAAAGGGTGGAAAATATACAGGAACATTCCTGTCAAATGAAAAGAAAATACATCTCTCTTCCAGGCTTTCTAGCATGGAGTCCTAGAGCAGAATCTTGTCAGCTAATTATTTAGACAGGAGGCAAATGGGTCTACTAGAGGAATTCCCCATAGATGGACCAAGTCTTGGAAGACCCCCAGATCTAATTTGCATACGTGAGGGTCTGTCCTGTTCTCCTCAGCTTGCCTGCCATATTATATGGTTCTGATAGAACGAAGGATGCCTGTAGAGTGAGACTGTGCTGAGAAGCTATATCCCAAGCTAACAGGGCTAGCCTGCAATTATGACCAGGATCCTCCCTGCTTGTAGATGTACCACATGGCTGTGATATTGTCTGAAACAACTTGAAGAGGTCTTGGGGATCAATGATGATTGAGAGAATTGAGTGCCTTGATCAGGGTAAGCACCTCTTTCATATTTATTTGCTTGCATCTGTCTTATGTGTCCCACACACCCTGCGCTATTATCCTTCCTGAAACTGCTCCGTAAGCCAAATCCAAGGAGTCTGAGATGACTGACTACTTTGGAAAAGGGAGGGATATGTGAAGACCCAAATTTAGGGATATTTGTTGTCTCTACCAAGTATTTTTTCTCCTGACAAATCCCAGTACCTGGGATTTGAAAAGGCAATGGATGGTGGTGCTGAGACCAAAGAAACTTCATATACTATTGAATCTTTCTCATGAGGAGTCTTGCCAGGTTTATCATGAGAAACATAGATGCCATGAGATCCAAAATATTGAGGTATTACCTCACAGTGACTGAAGTCTGGGTGGCAATCCTTAAAAACAGTTCTAGATATAGATTAGATCTAGTTATATTTTTCCCTGTGGAAGAAAAGCTCTTTGAACTGAGGTGTCCAGCTGACACCCCAGGAAAAGAATCCTAAGCAAAGGACTTTTGAATGTTCTCCTGGAATCCTACCTTGTGAAAGAAATCTCTCAACCAAATGAGAGATTCTTGACACTTTGAAAAAGACACTGCAAAGATAAATAACTCGTCTAAATATGGAAAAAAAGAAAATGGATATCCTGTAGCCTGCAACAAGCTATAACTGGAGCTAGCCACTTTGTGAACACTCTTGGTGCAGTGATACTCCAGAGGGTAAAGCAAAAAACTGATAAAGTGATCCAGACACACAAACTTTAGAAAATGCCTGAAGTCTGGATGAAAACGAATGCAGTGATAAGCATCCTTTAAAAAAGAAAAAAAAAAAGAAAACTTGAATGAAGAGGTAACAGATTGTGAACAGACATAACTTAGAAGTTAGGCATTATCACAAACAGCCATTACTGATAAAGTATATGAAGACCCTGTGCGACCACCTCTGGGTCCTACTGTATCCAGCCACAGCTAGGTCACAGAATCTCTATCAATCTTCATAGAGAAGACTCTTAGACCTGCACTCAGTATGGTAGTGACAGTACTTAAAGATACTAAGTTTTTCTTAGAGGAGCTTTTTTCTTGGTATGATCAATATGATGGGAATTATGACTATACTTTTGTCACATTAGATGTAGCTTCACTGTTTACAGTGATACCCAATGATTGAGGCACTGACTGTGTGAGTCAATTCCTTGGTAACAATACTGACTGACCAGTGAGTAAGGTCAACTTGCTATGTGAATTAATTGAACTTTTACTCGAAAATAATATCTTTGTTTTCAACAAAGACTTTTACATCCAGCAGACAGGAGTAGCGATAGGCACGGCATGTGATAACACTTACACTAACTTGGCCCTTGCATGATGGGAACAGGAGTAGGCAGTACATAATTAATGTTTTTGTGAGGACTATCCTGTTCTACAGGCGATTCGTGGATGATATCTTTCTCGTATGGAAAGAAAAAGAATAGAGCTTGAATAGTTTTACTGATTTTTAACACAAGGCAACTGATTTTTTGAAGTTTAGTTATTGCTTTTCTCATAGAAGCATAGACTTCCTGAATGTTACAGTTGACAAGGGAGCACTTGGACACTGCCACACTTGTCTCTACAGGAAACTTTTTAAGAGGAATACCCTGCTACACAGAACCAGTGTACATCCTGGTCATGTTACTAGAAATGTTATGAAGGGAAAATTCGTGTGGATAATGAGGCTACACGATGATGACAATGACTCGGTTCCAGATTTTAGACTTCTTAATGAATTTTTAGATCGTCGCCTCACAGCAAGACATTGTCCCATTCGATTCTCAGCTAGAGCGTCTATTGTGGAGACATGCATGAATGGGTGTACCTTCATTGAAGGTTGTGCGTTAGGGCCGGCAACTCAGCACGTATCAATCATTAGTGGACCGGAGTTCCGCTGTGACGACCCCTAACCGGGAAAAGCCAAAAGAAACAACAATGAATTTTTAGCTCAAGGATATAAATTACATGAGATTGAACGTTGCATGAATGAGGTACTTCGTACGAGAGGTAGTGAATGATGGAAGACCCTACTTTTCTGAGAGCTTCAGGAATGATAATATTGGAGATGCTACTTTTGCTGGTACACATTGTAAGAATAGGGTTTGTCTCACCTACTAGAGTGATGTGAACATAGTACGCAATATTTTGAAAAATAATTTGTCTATTTTACAAGCTGACCCTGACATCAGAAAGGTTACTGATGATTCTCCTAGGTTTTGTTTTAGGAATAGCCTTTCCCTTAAACAACAATTATGCTATCGGAATAAGTTGACAGAGACTACAGTTCACTCTGACTGAAAAGGGACTTTTAAATGCCGCACTTGTACAGCATGTAAATATATTTTAACAAACACCTCATTTCTGCAACCCAGTACTGGTTTTATAATAGAGACAGACTTTTATGCTGACTGTAAGAGTATAGATCTAGTTTATTAAGCAGACTGCACTGTCTGCAGAGCCTTCTATGTTGGCAAAACGAATTGCATGCTAAAAGAAAGGGTCGTGGAGCATATAAATGATATAAATAAAAAGAAAGTAACTAATACCCTGGCCAAGCATGCACTGGAATGAGGTATTGATCACTTGTTCATGTTTTTTGTGCTAGAGCTGACTTCACTGAATGTGCGGAGTGGAGATCAGAATTATATAACTGAATGGTGTGAGCTACATTGGATACTACTTTTACAAGCACACCTTCCACCAGGATTGAATGGGACGATTTCATTGAAGACAGTGTTGAAATCCCACCCCTATGTCATTAAATTACACTTTGGGGAGGCTTAGCCCATAGTGAACACTTGATTGGTTGATTCATTCATGAGTCAGCTGACTGCATGTGTTTCAATGACTGGACATTGTTAGATTTTTAAATTGCTCTTCCTTTAGTGGTTTTTATATGGTCTGAAGAGTATCTGCGAAAGCACTTACCTTTTATTTTATGTTTTATGTTTTATTAACATTCATAGTCTATTTTCAGCAGTGTTGATCGGAGTTTTATTTATTTTCTTAGCTTATCACAAACAGGTCTAAGAAGAAAGAGCCAGAACTGGTCTCCAAGCATCTTCTTTCTTTGGCACTAAAAACATCCTTGAACAAAATTCTTTGTGAAAGGAGGAATTGGTTCTATCAGTCCCTGGAACAGAATGTAATGAAAGGTCGAAATAAAAGTCTGGTCTGGAGAATGAGGAACAACCTTCTTGCAAGAAGGAATATCCCCTCACTGTATTCTATAACCTTGATGAATGATCTTCAGAACCCACTTGCCCCAAACTATCTGCTGCCAAAGAGGAAAGTGGAGATTCAGACTTTCTGGAAGGGAAAAGGGACTGCCAAGGTGGAAGAAGGGAATAAAGTACCTTAAACAGTCTAACTAACTGGACTGTTCTTGAGTTTGTGAGTTCCTCACTTCTTTTTGGAACACACTTGCCATTATGTCAAAACTGGATGAGGAGTAAGAAGAAGAACTGAAAAATATTAAGAGATGCCTTTATTTAACTTACTCCCGTCACCACGCTTTTTGATCACCTCTGCAGCAAAGGAACCAAGAAGGGAATTTCTATCCAAAACAAGAAAAAAAATCTCATTATTCCCAACCTCTTGGGAGGTTCTAAGAATGCAGCCAGGCAAACTTTCTCAAAACAGTACCAGAGGCCATGGCCGTACAGGAATCATCAACTTAATCAGACACAAAGTGTGAATAAAGAGCTGTGAGTGACTAGTAAAATAAAAGAAACGAAACAATCTAAAGCAGATTTTTCCTCACAAGAAGAAACTGCAATTCACACATTCCTCATACATTCACAATTAGTGAGAATAAACATTAAAATGTGAGCCTGTGAAATCAAAATTATGAAAAAAAGTTACAGAAGCATACACTAGTTTCCTGTACCCATCAATAAAATGTCCCCATCCTTATCAGAAAGATAAGAAATTACTGAGTGTTTAGCAACAGTAAGATTACAAAATGTATAATAATTTAAGAAGACTGAAGAATTTTACACATTCTATTTGCCTTTTAGAGGCAGCAAGGTGGCTAACAGGAGAATTACAGGTAGAGAGAGAGACACACACACACACACACACACACACACACACACACACACACACACACACACACACACACACACATTCTCCAAAGCTAAGAGAACTGGAGAAACTGGTGAAAGTTCAGGAAATTTCTTCCACAAATGCTCATAAAATTGTCTGAGGGACTGAGGAACCGCAGTGTGCGCCACATAAAACACCAAAACATTCTGGAAATAGTCTCAAAGAAAGGAACCACAAAGAAAGAATCAGAAACCAAGCTCTTCTCTGAGTCTGAATCAGAAAACTGAGGAGAAAACCATGTATCCAGTCCTTCATCTTCCTGTCCAGATTCAGAATCTTGAATCTCTTCAGGAAAAAAAAGTACTCTTCATTCTTTTACCAGAATGCAATGAATAAGAATGATTGAAATCCTGAATAAAACCCTGAACCAGATCAAATAAATGCTTCTGTCTAAAGAAATTTGAACAGGGGTAGATACATGGTTAGTTTTCTGTTTCTTTTTGACAGAAAAACTGGGGCCAACAGTGTTATTAATGGCAGCAGCAGCTTCTCCAGGGATGGGCACAACATTCTCACAAAACAGGGAAGCCTTCCCTGTTCCCTCTTCCAAGACCAATAGGACTGGCTCTCCCTTGCCTGTTGAGGAAACCCCAACAGCCACAGAGGACATGGCTAACCCCAAGTCCACAGTGGCTGTAGGTGCTACACCAGACAGATCCGGGTTAAAAGATGACTTGGTCTGAAGTACAAGAAATTGCCACAGCACAGTCACCTACCTGTGGCTGAGGCAAATTGCTTGCCTGTTGTGGTGTCAACGATTCTTTGTTTAACTTTTTCTTTCTGTGGCTGGAAGAAGGACCACCTGTGGGGTAGACAATTTGTTCCACAGTCAAGCCAAAAATGGTGCCTTTTCCTTGGGGAAAACAAGCAGCAAAAGCCTGTAAAAATGTAAAGTCTGTATAAGTTTTTTTTTCACACAAAACACAATAAAAACCGCTTTAAAACACTTTGGCAGCCCCAAAAATTTAAATAAGCATAATTCCACCACAGAAAAAAAGTGTTTTTTAAAAATACTTCAAACAACTTTCAAATGGGCAGAAAAAAAGTGTTCTCATTTAAAAGTGCAATGCATTCTCATGACAGTCCATTAAAACAAACTTCTAGCTTTAAAATAAATTTCCTGAGGCCAAAAGTACTACTAATAAAAAAAAAATAATTGAATGGAAGTTTTTTTCCCTAAAAGGGAATTTATCTGCCCAGCAAAGGAACAACACAAGCTAACCGATCCTAAAAAGCCTCAGAGGAGAACAGTCTTTGGCAGCAGTAAAGCTCTGAAGGGCTTTGCGCCTACACCTGTCTTTTAGTCAGAAGCCTGACAGTTCATGTGTGTGGAAGGTGCCCTGAAGCTTTGGAAGTCGGTCAACTGTTACATCCTTGGATATAACCCATACAGCTAAGGCTACTGCTGCAGTAATCAATATGATGAACATCACTTAACACTAGTCAGAAAGACAGTCAATGAGACAGAGTTGATTTTGACACCCATATATGTAACTTAAGAGTAGAAACAGATCATACAACCCAACCTTATCTCAGAAATACAGATACGTATAAGAATTTAACAATGAGGCTACTACAACACACATTGCTGACACACTAATTAAAATAGTGCAGTAGAACATTTGATTGTGACTCAGATACGGCAAAACCAACCTATTTTTTCTTGTAGAGAAGGAGCAAATAGATCTTTAGTTTCTGTAACAAATAGGGAGATTAAGAATGCTATCACATGTTATAGTACACCAGAAGCACATACCAGAGAATAGTGCAGAAAAGTGGAACTTTTATAAAGCATAGCAACTGCAATAACAGCCCTTTGTTCAAGCCCCAAGAGGCAGCTAATACAAATGAAAAGCAAATGATACTGTAAGGATGGAAAATTTAAACAAAATTATATGAAAATCCAATGACTGTGATTTGTTTTATTTGCCTTGTTTTATTTGCCTTGTGTTTTACTTGTATTCTGCTTTTAACTGCATATTAAAACTTGAAAAGAGACCACAGCTCTGTCTCTTGTGAGTCAGGCAGAATTTTTTTCCCCACCCGGTTACTGTAGTGTTCTTAAACACCACTGTCTTTCTAGTTGCCTTCCCCCTATGTTAATTTGACCATATATCTCATTTCTTCTCTGTTTTTACTGGCTTGTGTGAGTAAGCACAAAATTATCATTTTGTGAAATCACTCCCCTTCAACTATTTAAATTTATTGGCCATCCCACTGTATTCCATAGTACCAGAATACAAAAGTGACCACCCCCTTTCAATCTATCTTGCTGTTTTAAAAATAGTGACTCTCCACTAAAACTTAACTTTTTAGACAGGTAAAACTTAAGTTACCTACTTTCACATCTAACTCCTCTAGTGCACACTGCAGTGTTTAGGATAAACTATTTTTTTTTCATCTTACCTTTAAGCATCCCTGTGACTAGCACTTGCTTTAAAACCTGCTGGAAAGCACTAGGAAGTCAAACTGGTACAAGCACTCAACTCTCCTTGTTAATAAGGCAAAATTAATCGTAGGCACTAAACAGCCTATAATTGCAAAGTACCTTGCTAAGGTAAGGGAAAACAGCTCTTGTACTTTACAAAAAAAAAAAAATAGCACCAAACCAGGCATGTCCAAGGGTCAGTTTCTGGTGATTTCTCCTGTCCACCTGGTGAATCTGGGCATACTGGGGTAATGCAGCAATTGCCTCATGTACACAGACAACCCTCTCCTCCTACCACCAACACTACAACCTGCGAGAGATGTACTTACATAACCAAACTGGAATCAAAGCTCTCTCCACCCAAGATTGTGCTATACAGTCAAGAGGAGGAAGGTTAACACACGCACTACACCTCAAGCAACACATAGCCCTTCTAAACCCACACCACCAACACCCACACATACCAACACTAAACCCACATATGTGGAGGCCCTTAACATTAACCTGCCAAAGTAACAAGGACCTCCGAAGCTGAAACGCAAACAAACATCAATCACAACCAAAGTGTCACATAGCTCACAACACCAGTGTGCCACCCAACAACAGCCCCTAAGGCAAGACAACATACCCAACACTTTAGTCATAGGTGACTTTATAGTCAGGCACACTGATGTCCTACTCACCAGGCTAAACAAGGAGAAAATTATAGTCAGCTGCCTGTCGGGTGCCAGGATTAGCCAAATAACACATGCACTCAAGTCACTCCACAACAAGTACAAATATGACTCTGTCATTGTCCACGTTGGAGTGAATGACTTGAGACTACCTCCCTGGACTACATGAAAAAAGACATGGAAGAGCTCTTGGATCATGTGGCCCAGGCAGGTATGACCCTAGCCCTGAGCAGCATCCTGCCTTCGCCTAGAATTATACCACAGTATAAGGACAAAATGATCGACTTCAACAATTGGCTAAGCTTCTGGTGTCATTCAAAGGGGATCCAGTATCTGTCTGCCTGGGACGACATGATCGACAGACCACAATGCTTTGCCAGAGATGGTCTGCACCTGTCGCCCCTGGGATTCAGGTTACTGGCTAAGGCTCTTACCACCCCTATAGTGCCTTTTTTAGGCAAAGTTCAAAGGACAAAATCACCACCGTAACAGGTACAAGCATGCAAAATCTGAAGGTAATGCTACTCAATGCTAGAAGCATAACCTCAAAATGCACTCTCTCGAGGCACTCCTAAAGATGGAGAACATCGATATCTGTTTAGTAACTGAGACCTGGTTCAAGGCTCCAGAGAGCATCCTGCAATACCAGGCTACAACTCTTACCACACTTTTCGGCCAACAAACCAGGACTGAAACACTAAAGGTGGAGGAGTGTCCATATTCACCAAGGATATTCACAACATCAGGCTAGTTGCCCAAAACAATGCATCTGAAATTCTCCAGGTGCAACTAACACTAGGTAAGACTGCAATCCAAACTGTAGCTTGCTACAGATCCCCCACCATGCCCCAAGATTCTCACTACACCTTTCTAAACATACTGGAAAATATTAAGATACATTATACAATGCCTCCTCTAAAACGTGCACGCTGATTGGCCAGCCCAACCAGCGTGCCCATTGTAAATCCCTCAATATACTAACGGAAAAAGGTCCGGTCGCCCGGACTTTTTCCGTTAGTATAAAACACTGTCTCGCTATGTTAAAAGAGTTTAACATAGCGACACAGGTTTAAAAAAAGCAACGCAGATCTCCGTTGCTTTTTTTAAAGCTGTCTCGCTATGTTAAACTCCTTTAACATAGCGACATTAGTAAAAGCAACGGAGATATTGCGATCTCCGTTGCTTTTTTTTTAACCTGTCTCGCTATGTTAAATGAGTTTAACATAGCGAGACAGCTTTAAAATAAGCAACGGAGATCTCCGTTGCTTATTTTAAAGCTGTCTCGCTATGTTAAACCCATTTAACATAGCGAGACAGTAAATAGCAACGGAGATCTTGCGTTCTCCGTTGCTTTTGCCCACAGCTCTGATGTACTGCGTAGGCATGCGCAGTACATCAGAACTGCCGCGGAACACCAGATAGCTGCGGAAGGGCAGCAAAGAGGCATTATACAATGCCATTATTTAAGAAAAGTAATTATTTCTTTTCTTAAATAATGTCATTGTATAACAATAACCACTTCTGGGTGTGGGTAATGCTGGATTTACCCACGGTTGTCTTAGTTTGGTCCCTCGGGACCAAACCACGCCAACCGTGGGTAAATCCAGCATTACCCACACCCAGGCGTGGGTTATTGCTATAATCAAACACCCTAATACTGGGTGATTTCAACTACCCTGCCATTAACTAGGAAAACTACTTGTGTACCAACACCTTTGCCCAACGGTTCTTGGAATTCGTAAATTCCAATGCCCTGGATCAACTAATCCTTAGTCCCACCAGGGGTTCCAATATCCTAGACCTGGTCATTACCAACATGGGAAATCAATGTTCCACACCTGTGGTCACCCCCTCATTGGTCGGGTCTGACCATAAGCTAATCACCCTTGACATCCACATCCCACCCTCAGCCCCCAGTAAGGAAACTTCCGTAAAAAAACTTCTCCAAAGCCAACTTCATGTTACTCAAGTCAGAAGTGACAAACTTCATGACACCCATGCAGACAGGAACTGAAAGTTCGACTGCTGAATCCTACACTAAGCCACTGTATGAGCACATCCACTCGTGCATGAATCGTGCCATCCCCAATAGAACCAAGACGCTTTCCTCCAAAAAAAAAGGAAGCCAATCTGGTGGTCCCTTGCCATAAACAAACTTTACAACAAAAGGAAGAAACTGTTGCAGAAAAGAGGAAAATCCCAGGGTGCAAAAAACTCCCTTACCAGCTTCAGTAAGAAGCCGAGATCCCTCATAAAATCTTCCAAAGCTAGTTATGAAAATAAAATTGCCAAAGATTCCAAAGACAACCACAAGGCATTCTATAGCTATGTCAAGAATCTAAATGGCAATGTTCAGATCTGCTCTGAGCTACAACAGAATGGCATTAAATATACTGAACCCAAGGGTATTCCCAATATCCTGGCAGATCGATTCAGTGCAAACTTCACCCCTCTCTCACCCCCGAAAGGGCCAATCTCAATACCGAAAGACTGCCAAATTCCGGTAATACCGGCCACACAGGTAAAAAACGCACTCTCCAAAGCTAAGAATACAGCATCCATGTTACCAGACGACATCCCAGGCTGTGTACTACATGAACTACAACATGAACTGGCACTTCACCTAAGTGTTATGTTTAATCATAGCCTCACCTCAGGCTTCGTGCCCACTGAGTGGTGCACAGCTACAGTTATTCCAATCCACAAGGGGGGATCCACCTTGGATCCTGGGAACTACAGCCCCATCAGTCTGACGAGCCTGATCTGTAAGGCCATGGAATGTATTATCATGGAACTTATAAACAAAGACATTGGCAACCTTTAAGCACTGGACCCCACGCAGTCTGGGTTCATGAAGAGCCTATCTTGTCTCCTGAACCTGAATGACTTCTTCGAATCAGTCTCCAGAGCCGTGGACAAGGGTAAGGTGGTCCACACAGCCTATCTGGACCTCGCCAAGTCCTTCGACACTACCCCCCACTCTGGAATCATAGATAAACTTACTCAGCTGGTCATTAATCCCTATGTCACTCGATGGGTTCCCAACTGGCTTACTGACAGAACCCACACTGCAAAGTAGCCAACTCCAAATCCAGCTCCAGACAAGTGACAAATGGAGTACCTCAGGGTTCAGTCCTGGGACCGCTCTTGTTTGGCATCTACTTCTCTGAAGTACAGGGCAACACTGGGCCTTACAGAAACAGATGCTTGGTGCCAGAGCCATGGGCTCAAGCTCAATGCCAAGAAATGTATAGTTATCCCCTTTGGGAGAAAAACATGTACCCGTGAATTACCACACAGGTGGCAGTACACTGAACACCAAAAGTGTGATAAGAGACTTAGGGACACAGATGGACAGTGGTCTCACCTTCGATAACCACATCGCCACAACAGTCAGGAAATCCTTCTATGTGGCACACCTCATCACTAAGGGCTTTTCATCCAAAAAAAGGAGGTCATTGTCCCACTGTACTCATCCCTCATTAGACCCATTATAGAATACAACACCCTGTTTGGTACGTACCTCTCAAGACATCTGCAACAACTGGAAAGGCCACAGAAATACCTCACTAAAAGAATCACATGCCTAAAGCAGATGCCCTATGCTGACCATCTAAAAAACTCCACCTATACTCTGTCACATATCATCTACTCAGAGGCGATCTCTGCTTAACAAACAAGGCCATGTCAAACCCAGAGCTGTTGAACATGCTACACTTAAAGAAATCCTAATCCCTCAGAGACACACGCTCCAGGGATCTAAACCTTGTCATCACAATGAAAAAAACATGCTGGAGGGATAGGTTCCTGACCCAGAGACTCCCCAGACTCTGGAACAGACTGCCCATACATGTCAAGCAGAGCGCCTCTTTGGCCCTCTTCAAAAGGAACCTTGATGATTGGATGGGAGATAGGAAATTCACCCCGGAGATCACGTCAGTCGCCCAGCTAGACAGGGGTCCAGGGAAGTAAATACTGTGGGAAGAAATAGCAATGGAATTGTTATGGTTAGGCTTGTATAGGCCCTAGGGCCGATAGCCTAGTACCAAGCTATGAACCTATAAAAACTAGAAATTGTGAAACAAAACAAACAATGTACAAATGCTTAACTATTTATGTATCCAAGATAAATGCACACGTCACTGAAATAATATCAAAGAGCAGGATAATGAGGCCTTCAGAATGAAATCCCTGTAATCACCTATACACATGGTTTGACAATATATATACTTTTGCTACGATCAGATAAACCTAAGCTATACAAACAGTTGAGTATCTTTCTGAAAATAAAAACATACGAATACTCCCATACACTTTTAAATTAGACACAGAGGAACTTGCTGAACAACCACCCACCCCCAAAACCATCTCATTAATTTATTAAAGCTGACATGGTAAGTGACAACTACCTACCAGAGGAACTTGCTAAACAACCACCCACCCCCAGAACCATCTCATTAATTTACTAAAGCTGACATAACTACCTAGCAGGAAAAAAAAAACAGGAGAATTAGTGTTACCAACAAGGAGAGGTGTTTCAACTTTTGTTAACATCTCTCTGAACTCAGGAGTATTAGTAACTGATGTGAGTTTTAAGGCTACTGTAATCAGCACACTAAACACTGGGTCAGCAGGTAGCTTGAGGACTGTAAACTGTTATGGAGTCACATCTCTGAATTTATAGATAATTTTCAATTTTCTGAAGAAATTACTTGATACTAACATTAATACCCCAAACACTTTTAATAAGAGGTGTGAAGTCTGTCAATAAAGATTGTGTGCAGAAAATTATCAAAGGCCTTGGTCAAATTGACGTTTTCAAAAAAAAATTAATAAGATTAAAGAACCAGTGCCTTCCTTCAACAAAGTCAAATTGACAGGATCAAGGTTAGAAATTACTCAGAAAGGCTTGCAAAACTCTAAGGAAGGGAATCTTATGAAGGAGGAAGAGAAGCAGATGCAGGCAGCTGGGGGGGGGGGGGTTAATATTTGGATAACATTCATGAACACAGAAGTACTACAATAAGCAGCTATACTTTGGTAGCAACCTCAGACTGCACAAACTGTTAACTCAAAGACGTGAGCAATAGAAAGCTGACTGAACAGTACTTAAAACTCCAGGACCCTCAAGACAAGGAGAATAAATCAGAAACAATCAGGCTATACAGGAAATACTAAGGAGGTCTTATGAAAGTCTAGTAAAGCAGAGGACATTGGAAATCAGGAAAAAGAACAAACAGAAATATTCATGGAAGATTTAAATATGCCACCATTAGGGGAAGAGCAAACTGAACTACTACTAGTGATGATAGAGAAGAAAGAAAAAGAACATGTAATATATAGTCAATTATTGGGAAAATATCTAAGAATTGATGGCATCTCTGAATAGCTCTGGAAATTCAGAGGCAAGATACTACTGAAGATCTGGTAGGCATTGTTTAATAATACTTTAAACGGGCCCTGTTTCTTAGAAAAAGGCACTGATGATCATATTGCCAAAAGAGGGAATGGACCTAGCAGACCCTGTCTTGTACAGGTCAATTTTAATCCTGAACCATGATTTTAAGGTGCATATGACAGTGACAGCTAACAGAATAGCAAAAAATTTACCAAAATTGGGTTTTCTGGAAAAGAAACAGACATTTGAGAACATATTAACAAGACTACAGATACAACAGGAATCTGAACAAAAGAATCACTGTTGATGGTTAGCTTGGATGCACGGCAGGCATTTGACATAGTTTGCTGGGGCTTTATCATCACAGGAATGATATTATTTTGTCTAGAAATACAAATCCTAAGAGTTAATAAAATGGATATATACAGGTCTACATGTAAAAATAAACAAAAGAGGATGTTTCAGACAGACTGGAATTAAGCAGCCTTAACCAAGCATAGATATCCACTCTCCTCTTGTTGTTTGCACTGAATTTGAAGACATTAACTAGGAAAAGGTTCACAAATTCAGGGTTATAACTGATACAGATGTCAAGAGAAATTGTACAATATACTGTATTCAACAAATCCAGCACAAGATTCCCCTATTTTACTAAAAATTTTGAGAAAAACTCAAACTTTGTGATATATAAAAATAAACAAAGGCAAGACAAAGCAACAGCTATAACCTATTTGTCTGCTTGAGCCTGTTCACCGGCACCTGTATTTCTGAGGCCATGATAAAATGAAATATTTACACATATGGGTCGAAAAGAAATCAGTTTTGATAGATAAAGATAGCTGGGAGTAAAATAAGTAGAAGATAATTAAAATATAAGAGACCAGGAGACTACAATTATGGATGTGGAGAATAAGATAGAGTGGATTTAAAAAGTGTACACACACCCGTTAAAATGCCAGGTTTTTGTGATCTAAAAAAATGAGACTACAATAAATCATTTCAAAACGTTTCCAACCTTTAATGTGACCTATAACCTGTACAGTTCAATTGAACAAATATGTTACTGGGAAAATATAAAAAATAAAACGTACAATAAGCTGGTTGCATAAGTGTTGACACCCTTAAAAGAATACTTTGTTGAAGCACCTTTTGATTTAATTACAGCATTCAGTCTTCTTGGGTAAGAGTCTAACAGCATGGCACATCTTGACTTAGCAATATTTGCCCACTCTTCCTTGCAAAAGCACTCCAAATCTGTCAGATTGTGAGGGCATCTCTTGTGCACAGCCCTCTTCAGGTCACCCCACAGATTTTTTTATTGGATTTAGGTCTGGGCTCTGGCTGGGCCATTCCAAAACTTTAATTTTCTTCTGGTGAAGCCACTCTTTTGTTAATCTGGATGTATGCTTGAGGTCATTGTCGTGTTGAAAGGTGAAATTCCTCTTCATCTTCAGCTTTCTAGCAGACGCCTGAAGGTTTTGGGCCAAAAGTGACTGGTACTTGGAATTGTTCATAATTCCCTCCACCTTGACTAAAGCCCCAGTTCCAGGTGAAGAAAAGCAACCCCAAAGCATGATACTGCCACCACCATGCTTCACGGTGGGGGTGGTGTTCTTTTGGTGATGCAAAGTGTTGTTTTTGTGCCAAACATACCTTTTGGAATTTTGGCCAAAAAGTTCAACCTTGGTCTCATCAGACCACAACACATTTTTCAACATGGTTTTGGGAGACTTGATGTATTTTAGCCGGGCCTGGTTGTTTTTTTTGTGTAAGAAAAGGCTTCCATCTTGCAACCTTACCCCACAGTCCAGACATATGGAGAATACGGGAGATTGTTGTCACATGTAGTACACAACCAATACTTGCCAGAAATTCCTGCAGCTCCTTCAGTGTTGCTGTAGGTCTCTTGGCAGCCTCCCTGACCAGTTTTCGTCTTGTCTTTTCATCAATTTTGGAGGGACGTCCAGTTCTTTGCAATGTCACTACTGTCCCACATTTTCTCCACTTTTTGATGACTGTCTTCACTGTGTTCCATGGTATATCCAATGCTGTGGAAATTTTTTGTACCCTTCTCCTGACAGATACCTTTCAAGGTCTTTTAATTTCTCCACGTCTTTTGGGTTTCTAATACCATGACAGGAATGGACCCCATTTCTACGTCAAAGTATGATTAAAGTTCATGAGAGTAGTATTTCAGTCTTTGATGTCAGCCAGTAGTGGCCAGTAATGACTTCTTCGGCAGTTCACATGGAGTTACATGTACTGGTACTCGAACCAAGGCAGAAAAAACAAACTTGTAGATCCACAAAACAGGAACAGTGGCTGGACAGCAACACCAGGAGCAACGAAAAAATTAAAATTTTATAAGTAAAGTGCTTTTCGTTTGAATAAAATAGACAAACTTCATCAGACAAATAGTATCAATGATACAAATCTTAAATACTTAAAACAATTAAACACTCAATTAAGCAATATAAATAAGTAACATCCATTTAAAGAAAAAAGGGGGGCATTTAAAGAGAACCAACCGCTAAAGTCACCTATAGTACAAAATATAATTCATGATATAACCATTTCCTATACAGATACCCACAGCACGAAATAAATATATATGCAGGTGTTCAAAATTCTAAACACTGAAAAACAAGTTGAAAATTAATTATAAGCTTACACAATGTCATCTTGTTAAACTTTTAAGCTTCAACATACTACGAATGGAACAGCCTTTATTCAGACCAGGCACAGTGTATGCATTTAGTCTAATCTGTCAAGTAAGTTCGAGTTCTTCCAACTTAAAACCTACTGGACCACCTCTAGGGGTCTGGCAAATCTGATCAATTGCTATAAATTTAAAACTATGATCAGGGTTAGAACAAATGTACTTAGCCAAAGCGTTTTCAAGTTTATTTTTTCTAATAGCATAAATGTGCTCATAGGCTAAACAACACTGGCACTGAGCTAAATAAATAATCATCCTGGAATTACAGTTAACTCTATACTTCAGGGTGTAGTGTTGGTCATGCACAGTGAATCTATTAGCTTCTATAATGTATTGGCAAAAACTACAAGATTGGCATTTATACATGCCAACGGTCCTACTTGGACTCGGTTTATGCTTTTCAAAGAATGCTTTACGATTTTTAGCTTTCCTATAAATTACCGTAGGTTGGTCACCTACCCTTTGGAAAACACTAGGATCACTCCTGAAATTGCCCAGTTTTTACACAAGATATGAAAACAGTCTTTACTATTAATGTTGTACGTTGTAATAAACGAAGGATCTTGTGTTTTAAACACAGGGGGTCTATTGGCATCTTGTGTTGCAACATTAGTGTCCTCGTGTTGGCATTGTGTATGTGCACTATCAAGTATCGGTCTATAAACACGTCTCAGAAGTTTTGTCGAGACTTCATCAATAATGTTGTTGACCATTTGGTCTGGGTAGCCCCGGTGGAGAAATATGTTCTTTAAAAAAGAACATTCCGCGTGAAAATCGTTGTCTAGAGTAACCATACGAGTAGCCCTCACCAGCTGTCCCTTAACTACAGCCCGTTTCTGGTGATGGGGGTGGCAACTGGAATAATGTAAAGGAGAGTTAGAATACGTACTCTTTCTATGAATTTTGGCCATAAATTTTTGAATTGATATATCTTTATTTAGCATGATATCCAAATAAGCTATGGCCTCTGTGTTAAAAGTGGATGTAAATTGCAAAAACTGTGTAGACTTCTTGAAATATTCGATAACCTTATCACTGATCGTACTGTCACCGTCCATGGTATGTCTTGTTTTCAGGACAACGTGATTTTAACACCTGCCATTAATTCTAACTTAAATGTACCTAGTGCAGCTGCCATTGAGCCGATGCCAGCTGCAGTCTCGGCATTAGGTTCTAGCAATAATGGAGCTCAGTTTCCTGACATCAAGAATTGGATGGCCGATAATTTTTCTTTAATTCAACTAGAAATTTCCTATTTTCAGGAGTGTCTCAAACGTAAAATTATTCCAAAGGGTCTGAGACACCACCAATATCCTACGGGGTTGGTAGCAAATTCAACTTTTCACAAGGATTTGCTTGTGTTATTTGACCGACAGGGTGCGGAACTATTATTTCTAATGATCAAACATTATTCCTTGTCGGTCGAATCTTTAAGCAACCAAGTATCTGAACTTGACGCACTGATTAGACTTGATAAGGAATTTTTTCGTTATAAGTACGAATACACCAGAATGTTCACAAGCATAGATCAATACTTGGATAAACTCAAAAATAACAAAATTAAGAAAATCGACAGGGATGTGAAGGCCTACAATGGTGGGGTGGCCTATCCCATACCACCTGCAGCTCAGGTTTGGCAAGGTTCACCTAGGTTGGCTCAAAGTTCAAACCCTGATAGATCAATACTTTCGAAGTCTAGTGGTAATTTTGACAACAACTCTCCCCCTCAGAATAACTCCCCTGGTACTAGTGTTTCCTCCACTGATGATGGGTCGCACTTGGACCCTAGAAGGAGCGAAAAACAGTCGAACAACAACAGGTTGGGCCATTATAACTTAAGATCCAACGACTCCAATAATTTTTTAGGAGCAAGACCAAAACAGGTATCAGGGAGACTGAACCAGAACTCCAAACAGAACTTGAAACAACACAGGAGTTAGTTGTACCATTTCAAGTTTATAATGCTTCAAGCCCCTGTTGTTGGCTTTATACCACAGAATGTGTTCCATCTCTATGCATGAATCATTTTTGTACTACTAGAGTAAATGGACATGAAGAAGAAAATCTTGGAGATCTTAGGTCACCGGAATGTGATTCATCTGTATGCATGAATGACTCTCTTTCTGTTAGTGTGAACGGTCATGATGAGAACAACTGTGAAGGTTTTAGGCCACCTGTTATACTAATGAATGCCGACGGTGACTTTAAGGTTTACAACTATTCTTCTGTAACTATTACACACGAGTTAATTGAGCTCTTTTCCAAGGGATATACATATGTTCCCGCCCAAAGATTGGATATGGTTAAAACCATCATTGACATTAAGTTATTTACAAGGAAACTTAATTTTAACTTAATGATGGGTGGTAACAATATGGTTAACAACAATCCCTTTAGAATTCCCAGCGTGTACAATCCTCCCTTACACCCATTATTGCATATTTTTGAATTAATGTGTGAGGTGGACATCCGTCAGAAATTCAAGTCTGCACATAACTTTTCTACCTTTAGTGTTGAAACTAAAGCTGAAAAGGAGTGCATTGACTTCATTAAACTACATGATATCCGCATTTGCAAACCTGATAAAGGTGGGGGTTTGGTCATTTTTGATTGTGATGATTACAACGAACGGATGTCACATTTGTTGGATAGTCCATCCTACTCACCTAGTTCAAGATCTGAGACTAATGGTGCTTACAATACCATCAAGAACAGTATTGAGGAAATGTTCATAGAGGGTAGGATCGATCAGAATACCTATAACTATATGTGTACATCATTCCCTAGGTTTCCCTACCTGTTTGGTATACCTAAAATACACAAAGACATCCTCAATCCTCCAATACGACCACTAGTTGACAGCAGGGGTTCCCCTACGTACACGTGTGAAAGTAGTGGACGCAGTCTTGCAAAAGTATTTAAGTAAGGATGACCATATATGTAAAGACTCTTGGTCATTTCTTGATAGAATTAATGGTGTAGATTTTGACATCAGATACAACTTTCTTACCATAGACGTAAAAGATCTGTATACATGCATTCCGCATGACATTGCCCTGGAATGCGTTAGCAAATTCTTAAAACTTAATGGTGGCACTAATAATGAGTTGGCACTCGTCAACGAACTTTTGGACTTGATTCTTGATAACAACTATTTTATTTTTGCAGATAACTTTTACTTGCAGAAAGTCGGGGTTGCAATGGGCTCCCCTTGTGGAGCAACCATTGCTAACTCCGTTATAGCCCATTGGGAACATCTGTTTGTGTTAAACAACTGTGCCTATAAGGAAAGATTTATCTTTTACACCCGTTACCTAGACGATATTTTCATATTACTGGACGGTGACAGTACAATCAGTGATAAGGTTATCGAATATTTCAACAAGTCTACACAGTTTTTGCAATTTACATCCACTTTTAACACCGAGGCCATAGCTTATTTGGATATCATGCTAAATAAAGGTATATCAATTCAAAAATTTACGGCCAAAATTCATAGAAAGAGTACGTATTCTAACTCTCTTTTACATTATTCTAGTTGCCACCCCCATCACCAGAAACGGGCTGTAGTTAAGGGACAGCTGGTGTGGGCTGCTCGTATGGTTACTCTAGACAATGATTTTCATGCGGAATGTTCTTTTTTAAAGAACATGTTTCTCCAGACCAAATTGTCAACAACATTATTGATGAAGTCTCGACAAAACGTCTGAGACATGTTTATAGACCGATACTTGCCAACACGAGGACACCAATGTTGTAACACAAGATGCCAATAGACCCCCTGTGTTTAAAACACAAGATCCTTCGTTTATTACAACGTACAACATTAATAGTAAAGACTGTTTTCATACCTTGTGTAAAACTGGGCAATTTTCAGGAGTGATCCTAGTGTTTTCCAAAGGGTAGGTGACCAACCTACGATAATTTACAGGAAAGCTAAAAATCTTAAAGCATTCTTTGAACAGCATAAACCGAGTCCAAGTAGGACCGTTGGCATGTATAAATGCCAATCTTGTAGTTTTTGCCAATACATTATAGAAGCTAATAGATTCACTGTGCATGACCAACACTACACCCTGAAGTATAGAGTTAACTGTAATTCCAGGATGATTATTTATTTAGCTCAGTGCCAGTGTTGTTTAGCTTTTTATATTGGCAAAATGGAGAGGCGTCTTCGCGTTCGCCTCTATGAGCACATTTATGCTATTAGAAAAAATAAACTTGAAAACGCTTTGGCTAAGTACATTTGTTCTAACCCTGATCATAGTTTTAAATTTATAGCAATTGATCAGATTTGCCAGACCCCTAGAGGTGGTCCAGTAGGTTTAAAGTTGGAAGAACTCGAACTTACTTGGCAGATTAGACTAAATGCATACACCGTGCCTGGTCTGAATGAAGGCTGTTCCATTAGTAGCATATTGAAGCTTAAAAGTTTAACAAGATGACATTGTGTACGTTTATAATTAATTTTCAACTTGTTTTCAGTGTTTAGAATTTTGAACACCTGCTTATATATTTATTTCGTGCTATGGGTATCTGTATAGGAAATGGTTATATCATGAATTATATTTTGTACTATAGGTGACTTTAGCGGTTGGTTCTCTTTAAATGCCCCCCTTTTTCTTTAAATGGATGTTACTTATTTATATTGCTTAATTGAGTGTTTAATTGTTTTAAGTATTTAAGGTTTGTATCACTGATACTATTTGTCTGATGAAGTTTGTCTATTTTATTCAAACGAAAAGCTCTTTACTTTATTAAAGTTTAAATTTTTTCGTTGCTCCTGGTGTTGCTGTCCAGCCACTGTTCCAGTTTTGTGGATTTACATGTATTGGTAATATATCTAAATACGATTGTAAATAAGACCCGTTGCTCATTCTACTACTGGAACTGTCTGGGTATGTTTCTTCCACATTGGTCTCGTTTCTGCCTGCAGATCCTGATATTTTATGACTTTGTGTCTCTCTGTACGTCAATGGGTGTGGCAATTTCACTGATCAATGCTACTCTTGTCTTCTTTTCTTAGACCACTATATCCAGTTTTCTAGCATCTCTCTTTTGAACTGTTGGTAATGGATGAACCCATGCGATGTAGACTATCATTTTCTATGATACTTTGTGGCTCATGTTTCCAGTGTTTTTCGGATATATATATATATATATATATACACACACACACACACACATATATATATGTATATATATATATATATATATATATATATATATATATATATATATATATATATGCATATATGTGTATATATATTATATACACACCTATACCACATATACATGCACATACATATATATTTCAATTACTGACATTTTCAAACTGTGACATACTCTTTTCCATCCTGCAAAACACCTCTCATCAGGTTATAAGCTCCCCTATTTCTTAAGCATGACTAATTGCCTGACCTGAGTACCACCCCTCTTTTTCTGGCTCCCTCATAACAAGACTGAGCTAATAACCTAAACCTGCAGCTGTACATCTTCTTTTCTTGCCACACTTCAGATTCCTTCCTTTTTAACTGCGTTTGTCAGTCCATTCACATTCCAGTTCAATATCTTTAGAAACTCATCCATCTATTACATTTTTCTTCTCCTACTTTTTCGGGTAAAACCCTTCACTTATGTTTTAATGCCACATTTAAGGAGTCTCTATAGTGCTTCAATGATCTTTTTCATTAGATACCCTAATTTCTTCACAAGTTTGATTTTTGTGAGGTAGACCAATCTGCAACCTTTATTGGCTCTCTAACTGCATGTCTCCATTCCTAACCAAAAAAAAAAAAAAAAAACGAGGTATCATAATCATCTGCTAAATGAGACAATGTAATAGGCCCACTCTCTCTCCCTTTACCTCTAGATCACATCAAAATTAATTGACACATTTGCCAGTTTCCTGAAACATCCAAACACCTACATGTTCCTTTTTACTACATGCTTCACAGTTGCAGTCGAGCTTGCAGTTTCCATATTTTTTTAAATAGTAAACCACCTGCTCTATCCAGCCACCTGATATACTTGTAATAAAACTCTTACTTCAGTGCAGCTTCCCTTACTGTTGAATCACTGAAGCCTATCAGTTATGCCTCCTTTCCTGTAACTTCTTGCATTAACTGTTCTGCATCCTAACCTTTGTATAGATATGAGCCAAGACGTCTGTGCATTGCTGACGTAGTATAATACAGCTAGAGAGGCCCAACAGTTTACCACAGTAGCTCACTATTTTCCACTGATATTGCATGAATAAACTCCCATTCACTGCCTAATACACTTACGTAATACTTCTGCAATTATTAAAAAAAAATAAAAATATATATATATTCACTTCATAACACTGAAAGCTCAAAACACTGAAACTCAAAACACTGAAAACATGTATCATACATATACTGAGTTTAAACAACATAAATCATAGCACTTTCCACCAAGTGTAAGCAGGGGAGCAAGCCCCCTGCATCCCACATGTGGGGGTCTGCGCCCCCCACACCCCCTACTACTTATATATATATATATATATATATATAATATATATATATATATATATATATATATATATATATATCAACTCCAAGATTGCACTTCACAAGTGCAATCTTGGAGTTGATATAATTAAGTAACAGGGGGTGTGGAAAGTGCTATAATTTATGTTGTTTAAACTCAGTATTTGTATGATATGTGTTTTCAGTGTTTTGAGTTTTAGTGTTTTGAGTTTTCAGTGTTTTGGTCTTCAATATTATGAAGTTTTCTCATTTTCAGTGTTTTGAGTTTTCAGTGTTATGAAGTGAATCCATATATATATATATATATATATATATATATATATATATATATATATATATTCATATACTTATATTCTGATTCTTTCCTGATAAAGGGAGTAGTTCTCCAAATAGATTAACTGTAATCATATAACAATTGGTGCTAAGTGAGTCGGTTTGCAGCACCATAGCTCTCCAGCTTGGCAATATTCTGCTGAGTTTGAGTCAGACCAATTCCTCTGTCTCACTTATCCTAAAGAAACTGAGGATAGTTACTTTTTCGCTGGCTGCCTTGTATTTTATGAACAAGGAAAAACAGTCTTGGAAGTTGAATCTTGCTTGTAGGAACACTCTGCTCACTTGTTCCTCCCTCTTGTTGCTCCGACACAACCCTCTTTGGCACAGCAGCATGTACTCTTTCCTCTAAGACGTTCTGCACTGCTTCAGGGTTGTCAAACAACTGAGCTCCTTCTGAACATGGTATTTTCAGTGTAGGTACAACATTTTGAAGCAGAATACTTTTATTTCACATAATCTCAGTACAGGACAATGCTAGCCTTTGCTTACGTATCAGGCCAAAATGTCCTGGTCAATAAAATATGCAAGTCTCCATAGGTGAATCACAAACCCTGTTTCCACAGACTCAATGAGATTCTTCTTCACAGCAAAGAACACAAATCTTACAATGGCCATTCCTGACACTTTTGAGGAAGTGCAGGCTTGTTTCCAGGCAGTTTGATTTCCCTGCTCAATCAGTTGTTGTTGTTGGTCTTTTGGCTTTTCCCAGTTAGGGGTCGCCACAGCGGAACTCCAGTCCGCTTATGATTGACAGTAGATGTTTATGGTGCTGAGCTGCCAGCTCGGTGAGCAACCTTCAACGAAGCCACGCCCATTCACACATGTCTTTCGGAACGCCACTCGACCGCGGGGAGGACATGCAGACTCCACACAGAAGGCACTCCCCGCACTCCAGCCGAGAATCGAACGGGAGAACCTCTTGCTGTGAGGCAACACCGCTACCACTGCACCACCGCGGATCTCTTCCCTGCTCAATCAGTACTTTTGTAAAATCTTTACAGACTCTACCCTCTTTTTTCTGGGACACAATAATCCTACGTTTTTACCTCAGATCTTCATCTTTTACCATGGCAGCCTCTAATAAATCCATTCTCACATCCACAGAGGCCATTTTAGATTGTAATTCTTGTGATTTAATGTCAATAACAAGTCTGACTGTTCATGAACAACTTTCATAACTTCTGTAGTCTTAATAGTGTTCCTTATGTGCTCCTCCAGTCTAGCATTAATTTTACTCACTTCTTTAATTACGTCCTTGAGCATAACGTCTTGCTCTTCAGTCAAGCAAATGCTGTTAGACTCCATTGCCATCTATGTGTTTAATGTGGCCTCTGATGTCATCATCATGTTTAATGTAGGTTCCAGGAAATGTTGAATCAGTTGCAATTGGGTAGGACACTATATTTCTTCCCTGTTTTCTTCAACATTTGCAGCAAAAGAAGTTTCCCTGCTATTTCTTACATATCAGACAGTGGCTTTCAGTGTTCATAGCAAAGCTTTTAGTTATTTAA
>NC_056744.1:477887699-477895199 GCF_019279795.1 Protopterus annectens
CCTTTACTGTACTAAATATATGTAGACAAACTACATACTAAATTAAACTTTGCAACTACAAAGTAAGTTAACCGTAATGCGGCCCTGAACTCAGAGATGTTATAGGCGAGTATTTCACCAGATTGGCTTTAAACAAGAGTAATTCTGCATCTTTCTGATTTAATCATGAAAAATGATTAAAGCAAACTTGTGAAAATCTTAGTTTTCCTCACCTAATGAAAGGTCAATAAAAAGGCTTGAAAAGTTACAGAGCTTCATAATCCGGATAGCTGGACAAGTAATTTCTAGATCTGACTGTTAACTTGTGGTCAAAGGATGGATATTTCATATGCAGTAGTTTGACGGTTATCGCTTATATGAAGAAAAAAAAAAATGGAGAGAAAGAGAGTCTCTCTTGTGATTAGCAATTATCCAGTCCTGTGAAACAGAAGATAATGGTGTTCTGATTTTACACCAACACAATGAAATGTTAAATTTTATTTTGAGTGGTTTAAGGTAGCAAGGTACACCAGAAAGAGTAGAGTACAATCACTGCTAAGGCACATTCAGCTTTCAAAATAATGCTTTGAGACAGCAGAATCTAAAGAAGCTCCTAGATAACTGTATAAGGTACTGGCTAACTTGATTGTTGAAGGGATCATTTACCAGAATCAAAAGAACACACCTGGCTCACTGTAGGATTCAAAAGGTCATAACAGATTATTTACTAGTGATGACTTCCAACTTACTTTATTTCAACCATTCCCAAAGGCCGTCAAAATACTTCTGAAAATCTTTTTGTAAAACAGGAGTTTTGCTGTATGACTTTAGGACAAGTAAATCATTAGCATGTGCAGTGACATTCATTTATTTATTTTATTTACTGGGAAATTCTGACTAGACGCAAGTCCTTTTTCAGCGGATGTCCATACAAAGCCCTCATGTGCTTGCAAAGTGCGAATGCAGTAACACTTAATCAGGTTCCATACTTTTAACTCTCCATCACACGCTCCAGAAAGCAATGTACAGAGGCTCTTAGGATGCTTAGCCATGCAGTTTACTCAATCTCTGTGTCCAACTAGAGAGGCCAAAAAGAGTTTGGCAAACACTCATTCCAGTTTTGTTGCATTCAGTGCTCTAGTGTATTCTCTTGGGATTTCAAAAGGGTGCAGTACTGGATCATAATTCCTGGGTACTCTCTGCAAATCCTTGTTGGTTTCTCTCACATAGTCATCTGGGCTCCTGCTCAGCACGTTTACCTTCATCTACCATAAAAATTATGCAGTTGAGTTTCCTGCATTTGAGGAAATCACAGGGGTCAACCCCTCCAAAGTGCAATGGAGGAACCTCGTCCTGGGAGAACCAACTTCTTGATCGTGGTCTCTCACCTGCCAGGTAATACCAGTAAGATAATAAATTAACAGGGAATAAAGAACTAGTCCAAGGACTCATACATGAAGGACATCAGCACTGAATACACTTTTATCAAAAGTTGCAGGATGAGAGATGCCTTTAAACTTGTAGTCGAACAGATTATTAATAAAACATCAGAGGTCTCCTTCATAAACCTTACACAGCTGGGCACACCTTCCAAAACAAAATGATCAACAAACTGAAATACTCCCTTATACCTACCAAAACAATACTAGTAAGCAATCTTTTTTTCATACTGCTGCAGATAAGGTCAGCAGAAGTACAAACAACAGCTGTTATACTAAAACCTTTTCAGAAACATATAAGAATATAATAATTTTTCAAACAGCTTAGCCATGGCACAAAAACAGCTATAGGATAAAGGCCATAGGTTAACAGGAGACAGGATCAAGAGAAGAAAGCGGAGAATAAAATGCTTTAAGGAAAGAGGTATTATTCCAAACAAAGAAGAGGAAATGTTGAAAAAAATGACAGAGGCTAACATACAGGGACAACCAATTTCAGGAAGCAGGAAGCTAGAGTGAAAGGCAAATGCATTTTGGGGCTGCAGCAATTTGGCTACCCAAATAAATTATATACAATATCAAAAACTAAATATAGGATTATTTACCCACAACTATTACTTTTTCTGTGCATAATTTGTATCCTCTGTTACCTTAATTTATTTTAGCGTATAAACCTCCATTGCTTGTATTGTACTATTGCTCATATTGTTGTACTGTTCTATTGTGGAGCTTTTCTCCGCAGGTCTCCACTGAAAACGGGCCGCTGGTCCAGTCAGACACTACCCAGTTAACAAATGTAATAAATAAATAAATAGCTAGCTGTAATAAAATGTATCTTTTTAACATCATTTTAGGCTTGCATGACACACTTCAAGCATATATTTACTGCCTAACAATTATATAAACCTGAAATGCCTTCCTGAATTTTTGATCTGAGATTTTAAAAATGTACAACAGTGTATATGAAAGATACTCCATTTCCTCCAGGAAGATAATAATCCTGTTCTGTAATGGTGGTTCAGTATCACAGTGGTTAATGCTTTTGACTCACAGCTCCCAGGGTTTTCTGTTCAGTCCTCACCAAGGTCATCTCTGTATGTAGTCTATACGTTATGTGTTTGTGAGTTTTTATGAGTACTCTGGTCCCTTCCAAAAACCTACCTGGTGAATTGCCTATTCTAAATTGTCCACACATGCTGTGATTACCCTGGTTACTGTGGTACATGTCCTGTCTGAAAGGGGTCTAAGAAGGATTGATTAATTTACTAGATTAAATGACACTAGTACTGTGTTGGCACACTACCTGTTTATGAATATTTTAATCAATGTTATTATACTCATTTTACTACGTATATCATTGTATACTCAAGGGAGGTGTGTGCATACTTAAGCTGGTGTATGTGTGAATTTATACATACACAAATATACACACACATTTAATAAATATATATATATATATATATATATATATATATATATATATATATATACACATATACATACACACACACACACACACACACACACACACACACATATATATATATATATATATATATATATATATATATATATATATATATATATATATATAGCTCTAGGATCATCAGAAGTTGCTAGGCTAATGGCCATAGAGCCTTTACAAACATAGCCAAGTTCTACCCTTATTCCCATAATCAGCACCTATTGTCCCTGTCCCAAGAGGGACACAGGTGGAACCTATGGGGTGAATTTATAGTTACCCATCCAATCATCCAGATTGTGTTTGAAGAGGGCCAATGAGGTGCTCTGTTTGACACAAAGTGGAAGTCTGTTCCAAAGGTGTGGTAACCTCTGGAAGACAAATCTGTCCCTCCAGCAGGTTCTATCAATGTCACATACCAGGTTAAGGTTTTTAGAGCGAGTAACCTGTGTACCATTTGACTTGCAGATATGCAGCATTTCCAATAAAGCAGGGTCAGAGATTGCCTTATATGCAAGGCAGCGATCGCCACTAAGTAGTCTGTATTAAACAGAACAAAGTGACAGTGATTTCATACAATCCACATAGGACAGAAGTTGAAGACCTTGAATTTTCTAGTGAGGAACCTTTGTGGTCTCTCCAATTGCTGCAGATGCTTGGAAAGGTACATACCAAAAGGGCAGTTGTACTCAATTATTGGCTTGATGAGGGAAGAGTACAGAGAGGTTATAACTTTTTTTTTCTGGAGGCAATGCCCTTACTTATGAAATTAGCACCATAGAATGCCCTTCTTACCACTGTGGACACATGGCGATCAAAGCTAAGGTTGATGTCAACATGTGTGCTCAGGACTCTCACCACTTAGTGTATTGCTATTGATGTGGTAGTTATCAGGGACATTGCTCTTACCAAAAGGAATAATACATTTTTTTTAAGGCCATGACTTTGACACCAATAATTTGTTTGTGGAAGACCCTCTTGTAAAACACTGACAACATTTGGAGATTTTATGATCGCTTCCAGTTTGCAGTCATAAGCAAACTTTGTCAGCCATAGATCTTTACTTTTTGCTTGCACTTTGGAGAAATATAGATTCCAAATAGTAGAGGTCCCAGCACTGATCCCTGTGGAACATCACTGATTACAGGTCTGCTGTTGGAGACTGATAGAACCCATATAGTCAAAATAGCGGAACCCGTGAGCCAGTTAGCAACCCATCTAACGATATAGGGGTTGATACTGAGCTGGGTGATTTTGTCAATGATGCTTGAGTGGGGGATAGTATCAAAAGCCTTAGCTAAATCTAGATAGGCTGTATGCAGAGATTTCCACTCATCCAGGGCCTTGGTGACTACCTCAAAGAAGTCCACCAGGTTTAACAGGCATGATCACCCTTTGCCAAATCCAAACTGAATAGGGTCAAATGTTTGGAGATTACTTATATCTTTGCTGATAAGGTCCATGATGATTCATCCTTGGCCTTGGAGATAAAGATAATTAGGCTAATACGTCTATATTTCCCAGGGTCAGTGGAAGCACCACCTTTGTGCAAAAGAATAGTGGTGGCCATTTTCCATTCAGCAGAAGCTAATGCTTAGACAGTGACTGAAAAGAGTACCCAGTGGTGTTGCTAATTCTTGTTGGAGCCCATGTAGGACGTAGCCTAGGATGTTATCAGGTCACATACATGCTATGTTTTTGGCCTTAGAGAGGGCATGTACGACCTTCTCTTTAGAGATACAAGGTAGGGGGACAGGTGGTAGGGAAGTCATGGGGTATGTATGGTGGGGACAGGGGAGTGAAGTTTTCACAGAACATGTTGGCCAACAGGTTAGCTATATCCACAGGCTCAGTATATGTGGTATCATTAACTACCAGTTCAGCACAAATCTGTCTCTTTCCTTTTAAGTTACAAATGTACCTAATTTGGATTTGTAGTTTGCTTTGGAGGACTTCACAAGAAGTCTTATTTGCTTGTTTAAGCTGAGGAGGGAGTGTTTCCGGTTTACGGCTCGCTCCCTCTTACTCTTTGACAACAATTTCTTCTTATTATTGTAAAGTCTGTTAATGGCACTTGTCCACCAGGCACGTTTGCTCTTCCTAATGGCACTTGTCCACCCGGCAGGTTTGCTCTTCCTTGAGGAGCTTGTTTTGGTCCTATCAGGTACGGCAGAGTCAATGCAGTTTTACAGGTGTTTGTATAAAGCATTGGTGTAGAACTTAGCATAGTTTCCAGTTCCATCTAAGGGGGACATGCAGTAAAGCTATTCATGCCATCCTGTAGGAGGTTATAATCCGCTTTGGAGAAGTTTTTAGTTTAGTTGCTGTTGGGGGGGGGGGGGGGGTCAGGTGTGATAGTTACTTCAAATGAGACTAATCTGTGGTCAGATCTCACCAGGGAAGACCTCACAGTGGGGGTGCTACAGTGGTCTCACATACTGGTAAGCACCAGATCCAGGATGTTAGCACTCCTTGTGGGGGTGTCAACCAGCTGGTCCAGTGCACTGGACTTAATGAAATCGAGGAACCTTTGGGCAAGTGAGTTTGAGCACATGTAACTTACCAAGTC
Source organism: Protopterus annectens (assembly GCF_019279795.1). Classification (NCBI taxonomy): domain Eukaryota; kingdom Metazoa; phylum Chordata; order Ceratodontiformes; family Protopteridae; genus Protopterus; species Protopterus annectens. The sequence continues at coordinate 477,893,149 of NC_056744.1, forward strand.
AGTGGATGGGTAGTTAAAGTTAACCAATACAATGGTGTTCAGATGTACCTTGACAGACTCAAGTAAATCCAAACAGGCAGAGTGGGTGTCCTGATTTATGGAGGTGGTCCTGTAGCTGGCAATGACTTGAACAGGTGTCCTACCAACAGTTAACTGCATGTAAGTTATCTCCAGGGAATCATACTGTTTAACCAATCTAGAGGTGTATTTATCTTTAATGAATACTGATACACCATCTCCTTTAGTTTTCACACCTTCAGCTTGTGGTCTGAACGTGTGGGGGGAGGTGTAACCCAATATGGCTGGAGTGCTCTCCACAGCCTTGAACCAGGTCTCCATGACTGCACAAATGTCTACATCTTCCAAGGTGAGGACTGCTTCCAGTGAGTGCAGTTTTGTGTTAAGACTCCTAGCATTTGGCAGCATAACATTGAGGTAGTTTTTAGATGGAGTTTTTATGATGGGAATTTTGTCCTTGAGATACTGCCTAAAAAAGGTACTATGGAGGTGGCAAGAGCCTTAGCCAGTAGCCAAAATCCCTGGGATAACAGATGAAGACAATCTCTGGCAAAGCATTGAGTTCTGTCGATCATGTCATCCCAGGCTAACAGATACTGGATCCCCTTACAATGACACCAGAAACTAATCCGATTAATGAAATCAATCATTTTCTGTTTGTATTGAGGCATCATCCTACATGAAGGTAAAATGCTGCTTAAGGCTAGGGACATACCTGCCTGAGACACATAGTCTGAGAGCTCAGTCATGTCTCTCTTCATACAGTCCAGAGAGGAATGTTTCAAGTCATTCACACCAACTTGGACTATGACACAGTCATAACAGTACCTGTTGTTGAGAGACTTGAGTGCATGTGGGATATGGCGGAACCCGGCACCTGACTGATAGCTGACTGTGACCTTTTCCCTATCCAGCCTGCTGAAAGGGACATCTGTGTGTCTCATGATGGAATGACCTAAAACTAATTGGTTTTGTGTTTTGCCTTAAGGGCTTGATAGGTGATACAATGGTGCGTGAACTATTATGTGTACTGTGTTCTGCAGAGGAAGTATTATGTGTACTGTGCATCTGTTTGTGTTTGGGAGGTCTCTGGTGTTTAGGTAGGTTTCTTGTCAGGACCTCCGCATATGTAGGTATGTGCGATGTGGGTTTGGGTGGAGTAGGAGGTAACATCTGCATGCACTCATATACACACACACAAATACATACACACACACACACACACACACACACACACACACACACATATATATATATATGTATATATGCATGCGTATATGTTGCAGTGATTTGCCTTTCACCTGTTATTGAATCTGGCCTGGGTCATGGTTGAAGAGAAGCTCCTGGACTGGCCTGTTTAACAAATAAAACAAATGTGTGTTTTTCTTTCCTAAAGCAATTACTGAATTTTATACAACATTTCGAAATCCTGTAAGGTTACTACTGATCAAAATATGCTACAAGACTAAATTAAACAATGCCGATTAACCTGGCACAAAAAGTAATAAAGCCAAATAATTTCCTGTGTAAAAAAAAATATATATTTAGTCGGTTAAGATGTCTTTATCTTACACATATTACTAGGTGGTTTCCTTTCTTCTCTTGTATCTAACTCACTACTTACTACACTTGTAGAGTCGAAGACAATCTTTGTTCACAATATAACCCGCACTGCACACCAGTCTCATTGTATTCGTTGAATAATGTAAATTTTCTCCTTCAGACATACACTATTTGAGTAGCGGCTGCTATCTACAACTGTATAAAATCAAGTATACCTTGTGTGCTAAATTCATTTAGTATCAAATGCCAAGAAGCATGACAGCTACAGAAATATTTTAATTGTGACAATGTATTTCACTAAATGTGCACTTTTAATGTGAACTGGCTTTGAACAAAAAAAAAGCAGATATCAAATATCTCAAAAATTCCTTTTTGTGGAACACATAAGGAAGAGGAAATAAAGGGAATGAATATAAGAAATGGTTGTGTGTCAGAATATAAAGTATTGAAGATATGGAGACTCACTAAAC
>NC_056744.1:477897699-477900199 GCF_019279795.1 Protopterus annectens
CTCTTGCTTCACTGTTCTTGTAACAAAGTGACTGTTTTAATGTTTTATTATTTTTGAAAGTGAATCTAGGTGCATTTCCCACTAACTTGTGTGTCTGTTCATCTACTAATAAAATGTGCCAATTATCATGCACAATATTCTGTATTTGTGAGAAGTTACTACAGTATGGTATTATTATGGAAGGAGTAATGTCTAGCTGCTTATTGTACCTAGACCCTTCTATCACTGAAGAAAAGAATGGTTTAGCTCTCGTTTTCCTAAGGTTACCCATTTGTGCATAAACTTTATTAATTTCCAACTCTTCATATCCTCTGTTCATAAAGCCTTGTTTAAGCTCTACTAGTTCACTGTTAAAAGTAGTATCTTCACAACAAAGCCTTGAAATTCTCATGGCTTGTCCCTTAATAATGTTGTTGAACAAACTGGGCTTGTGCATGCTGTCATGATGTAAAAAGGAGAAGCGGTAGCAGGGTTTTCTATACAATTTGGTTTTCAAAGAATTACTTTCTATATATACAGTAACATCCAGAAAATTAATTTCTGAGTTGGAAAAGTTTGCAGTGAATTTCAAAAATTCACTGGTGGAGTTAACATGGTTAAGCAAAGTGTTGCAACTTTCTGCAGTGCCATTCCAAACAATAAAAAGGTCGTCAACAAAACGTCTATAAAATAGAACGTTTTGGTGACCTAATAGATGGTGTTGCTCCCAAGCAACCATGATAAGGTTAGCATAGGTTTGAATGATTTTTTACTTGATGCTTAGCTCTAGTAGTTACCCATTAACTGAGCTTAATTGACTAATTGTTTAATAGACTATACCATGATGCATTGTATTTAAACAGTGGTTTTTTGTAAGATTTTTAACGTCTGAAGAAGCGGATTGTGATTCCGCGAAAGCGCTTACGTCCTGTCTTGTTTTATCAATAAATTGCTGGTGATTTAGAAATTTATCTACGTGAATACTTTGGATCAATTTCACTGTTGCTGAATATATTTAATTTCCTGTTGCTGAATACATCCTTGAGAACATTTTCAACTGCTTGCTGCTTCTTGGGTTACCTGTTTGAATACAACAAGGGACTTTCACTATCATTTCTCGTGTTACTTTTGTGGGCTTTGGATGGAAGCGGCAGCAGCAACTAACATGGACATCTTAGAAGGATTCAGAGGTAACAATGTGAACAACAGTTTCAGAGGGCTATTAGATACTACAGTTAACCCCCCTTTTAAACTTTAACCCATTAACTACAGTGGGTTTGAACTCTGTTAGTTCTAACAATGAACTGCCTATAAGAAATCTGAAACGTGACTTGGAGAATAATGTTTTTAAATTCAAACGGTTACAGAGCCAGCGTTACCACTTGGAAGCTAGTCTGAAATTGAATGCTGTACCCCGTGGTCTAAGAATTTTAAACATGCCCACCTACGGGAGTACTTATCCTGAACTATTAACCAAGTGGCAACAAATAAACTTAGACACTAGTAAAGCTTACATGGAATTAATACTTAACTTTTTTCAACCTATTGAACTTGATTTACATAATGAAATCATTCAACAAAAAAGTGAATTATTTAGTTTAAATGGAGATGGTCCTACTGAGGTGTTTCTACATGATGTGACTGAAAAGGTTTCACTCTATGAAGTAAGACTACTTGATATAAAGAAAAAGAAATTAATGAGAGATCTTGATGATTTTAAAAAACACAATGTCTTTACATGGCCTAAGAATACGAATTTTGAGAACGGTTCAACTGGTAATACTTTGCGTACACAATGTGCTAGGGAAGCACGTACATCTGTAAACAGCTCTACGTCTGCCAACATCGACCAATCGGAGGTAAGAACGGAGAGTCATGTGTTTACACGCAGGTTGAGAGAAACGTCAGCAACTACTCTCAATGTCACTTCGACCGATGGTGCTGATAACGTTGTAGAAATGCCTTTGTCACCACAAGCAGCTATATCTACTTATTCAACACCAAAAGAGGCCCCAGTGGACCCAAAGACAAGTGATGAAGTGGATGTTACCACACGTCTCCAACCAGACGTAAGGCGCAAAATTTTGAATGACGCTACGCATTCACTTGATGTTTCGGCTTTTCCTCTACCATACAAAGCAATAAGGAAGAAATCAACAGATGGCGAACCACAGAGAGGACAGAAACGAAAGGAGATGTTGATAGCTCCACAAGTCCGCACCATCAAGAAAATGTGGACAAACGAAGCCTAGTTTGGAATTTATCCAAACGTAAACTTACTAACAGTGAGTATGAACTTTTGAGTAAAGGCTTAGGGTTTATACCCACAGCACGCATTGACACCAGTGACATTATGTTGTCTATAGAATGTTTGTAATGGGACATTACTTTAAAATTAGCTATGGGTCAAGACAAGACCAGTAGTAATGATAAATTTAAAAAGAAAAGTAATTTTATTCCAGTAGCCCCTCCACATGTTGATACATTTCTAAGGGCTATTGAGAAATCAATATATGAAGAC
>NC_056744.1:477915199-478002699 GCF_019279795.1 Protopterus annectens
ACCATTGCTGGATGTAATAGTGAAATTTATTGGGGAGGATTTAAGAGTTGGAGTAAATAGCAATAGTTTTGTTTTTTTTGGCATTTAGGAGGAGGCAAAGTTGTTGGAACCAGTTTTCGACTAGGTTACATACTGTTTGTGCGATGGATTGGAGTTCAGATGAAGAGGAAGCTTTACAAATCAGTGTAGAGTCATCTGCATATTGTATGCAGGTAGCTAGAGGTAGATTTATACTAAGATCATTTTTGAATATGGAGAAGAGTAGAGGTCCCAGGATAGAGCCTTGAGGGACACCAATGGTAATAGGGAGATGTTTGGATAGGTTATTGTCCCAAAGGACAGCTTGCTGTCTATTATGTAAGTAGGACTTGAACCATTGTAATGCCTGTGAGTCAAGTGAGAATGATTTGAGTATGTTAAGAAGTATTTGATGGCTAACCATATCAAAAGCTTTATATAAGTCTATGAAAAGTGCAGAGGAGAGCATGTTATTATTACAATGTTTATTAATGCAGTCAGTAAAGGATAGGAGAGCAGTGGTGGTACCATGGAAAGGTCTAAAACCATGCTGACAGTCAGCTAGAAGTTTATTTTGGAGAAGGTGGTCAAGAAGTTGTTGGTGGATGCATTTTTCCATGATTTTGCCTAGAGGAGAAAGTAGGGTTATAGGCCAAAAGTTAGAGAGTTTAGTTGAGTTACCACCCTTGTGAAGTGGGATTATGTGAGAGATTTTCCAGAGAGAAGGTATGGAGCCTTCAGTGAGTGTTCTATTAATTAGGATAGAAATGGGATAGACAAGTACGTTTGCTGCAATTTGAAGGTATTCAGCTGGTAGGAGAGAGTACATGGTTTAAGTTTATGAAGTAGAGTATAGATGAGGGATGTAGGAACTGGTTTTAAATGAAAGGTAGAAGGTATGCTTGCTAGGGAGGATGAGAGGGTAGAACTAATAGGTGGTAAGGTGTTTGCTAGAGATTGGACAGTTTCAGCAAAAAAAGGTATTAAAAGCATCAGCAATCTGGTTGGCAGTGTTAAGAGAGAGACCTGATGGGGTTGGTGTTTTGGAGTGGCCTGTGTGTAAAAGTCTATTTATGCCTGACCAGAAGGTTTGTGGTTGTTGTTGGTGCTTTTGCTGGAGTTCAAAGTAATAGTTTTTTTATCAAGAAGTATTGATTTTTGGTGGCATTTCTTAGCTGTTTAAAGTATTGCCAATCAATTGGGTCTTTAGTGTTTCTCCACTTGGACCAGATTTTACTTCTTAGTAGGAGTTGTTGCCCTAGTCTCTTTAGTAAGCCATGGGGCTGCTTTACTTCTAGTTCTTATAGAGTGTGAGAGGGCATGGAATTCCAGCATTTGTAAGAATTTGGAGTTAAAATAGGATACTGCTTCCTCAAGAGGGAGTTGTTTTAAGGGTAACCAGTCACAGGCTTGAAACTCTGCCTGGAAGTTTGCTGGATTGAAATCTTTTTTGTTCTAGGTGGTTTTAAAGGTAGTTTGGTTTGGGATAAAGGTTTTTTGTCTAGATAAATAGGTAAGTGAGTGGTCACTAACATCATCATGAAGGATACCTACTTTGTATGACAGAGGATGGATGTTAGTTAAGATCCAGTCTAAGGTACTTTCTTTGCTACTGGGTTTATGGATTCTGGTAGGGGTAGTAATTGTTTGGGAAAAGCCATGAAGGTTTATATGGGTTGTGGGTTTATGTGAGGTACAGGCGTTCCGGTCTATATTAAAGTCACCGAGTACAATGGTTTCCTGTGGGAAGGATGTAGAAAACCAGCAGAGTATACTTTCTAGGATGCTGATGTTATGGCCTGGAGGTAGGTAGGAGCATATTATATGTATATAGATGTATTAGCATTGACCTGGAGCTTGGAGATAAGGACTTCAACCTTGCTATCTAGAGGTGGTTGTACTCCTAGAGAAGTAACCTGTAACTGAGATTTGTATAGAATTGCTACCCCACCACCCTTTTTGGCTGTTCGTTCTAATCTCAAGATATTATAACCAGGTGGGATTATTTCATTGTCCTTTGTTACTGGTTTGAGCCAGGTTTCTGTTAAGCATAAGATATCAAACGAGTGTGTATCTAGCAGAGTGTGTACTTGGCTAACTTTATTGTTTACACTCCTTATATTGAGAAGGGCTATGAGTAGAAAATTTGGGGTTTTACTGGGAGTGAAGGGGGAGGATAGATGAGGTAGGAGGGGGTTTATAGGGGTGTTGCTATTTGGTCCTGGGTTGGGATGAATGTCACCATGAAGGAGAGATTATCTTTCAGGACTACATGAAAGCTTTAGTAGTTTACAGCAATTATTTTGTGATTTCCTATATTGGATGAAAGTAAAATGGGCTATTCTATGATATTTTGGCAAGAGATAGGTTGAGGTAGATGTTATGTTTCAATGGCTTTGGAAGGCTAGCTGACTTAATAGCAATGTTTGTTTTAGGGGCTGGTGAGATGTGGCAGACTGTAGATTTTCACATAAGGTAAGGATATAGGGTATAGAAAGAATAGATAGTGTTGCAAGTGAGAGAAACAGATTTATAAATCTGGGTTTATGAGTTAAGTGCATGCTGAGGGAGAGTACAGAATGTAGTCAGAAGTTAGGGGGTAGGCAGAGAGAGAGTCTGGAGTAAAGGAATATTTAAGGGGTAGTAGAGTTAGTTTCAGTATGGGAGTGGGTGTGTAGGTATTTGACTTGTAATGAGTACTTGACAGCTATTGGATAGCAAGGAAGGGGGTGTGGCCCTGGAAGTATAAATGTAGGACCACTGGGGTGGGTAGGACTTGGGGGTAGGGTAGGGAAGTGGAGTGAGCCCGCAGGGCGAATGGAGTGGGTTAGAGCAGACAAAGGAAGATTCTACAGAGACAATCTGAGAGCAGCAGATTATTGAGGCATGCTAAATAGTTACAGGTAAGTAGAGTGTGGTAAAGCAGGTGTGAGGTAGAGAAGGATAGTGGAGTGGAAAGAAGAAAAAAATATAGCTAGATGGTCAGGAGAGAAAATGTAAGAGCAGTGTGATACAGCAGGAAGATTAGCAACTAGTCAAGGGATGAAATCTGAGAAAGTATTCTGAGATGATATTTGGGAAGGTGGCATAAGAGTTATAGCCCAAGGCTAGATTAGGGTGTTACCTAGTGGGCAGAGAGTAGAATACAACAAAGGTAGCTGTAATAAAGTTAGCTGGTAGAGGTAGTTCAGATAATAGATTCCAAGGGGAGAAATTAGCAGTAGCCACAGGTCTAGTAAAAAGTATGGCTGCTGGCTTCCTTACTCGGTATCTTAATAAATTTCTATACTAGGTAAAGTATAAATAAATAAGTCAGCTTAACAATTAGGCCCAGGGTGGAACATACTGTCTTAATCCCTTTGGTAACGGGAAAAAGTGCTGGGGCAGCAGGTTTCTTTGGCCAGACGTTGGGATGGCTGAAAGTAAATTAAAGGGGTCGTTAATGACCAGGCAGGTCCCTTAGTACAGGATAGGTGGTAGAGAGCTAGGAAGAGTGGAAAGATAAAAAAAATTATGAGTTAGGTGTTATGGCAACATTAATGTCTGCTGTACTATTAAAACAATCAGGGTGAAGACACAGTTATAACAGTAATATACAGTATTCAAGGATGCTATGATCTCAGTCTTAAGTTACTACTCTCAGATAGATACAGAGACATAAAATAAGCAAGCAGTTATATGTAGGCACATGGGACCGGTGAGATTCCCTTTCAATTACAATTTTAAGAGCAATAAAATGTAAACTAAAGCCTACTTGTGGATAACACATAAATAGTTATCATTACATATAGTGAACTAGAAGGCAATCGAATAATCACAACAAGCCTATTCTTACAAAGCACTACTAGGTCATTAAGTAATTACTCAACAGGTTTTGGACTAGTTCTCCAGAATAATGCGCAAGTAACAGCCACTTGAAACTGCTTGTTTCTCCCACAGAGGTTTGCCAAATGTTCACCGGATAACAACAATTAAAATGCTCTTATATCAGGGGTAAAAAGACCACTCAGCATCAGCTCTATAGCCAGGAAGGTAGACAATACCATTTTAGAGACAATCTCTATTTAAATAAGCAGTCCTAGCTTACCGAACAGTTGCCAATATATAATAAAGCTATTTAGGGTAAACAGACCACTCAGCATCAACTATATAGCCAGGACATTAGACACAGCCTTTCTAATGATGATCGCTATTAAAATAAGCAGCCCTAACTTACAGGAAAGTTGCCGACAGGAGAGCTAGGCAAACACTAGTAGATTAAGGTCGAAGAGTACACCCGCCAGATCATTTAAGCGTTACAGCTAAAAATAGTTAAATTATCCATAACTTTAGAGTAGAAATAGAAGGTGTTCAAATTGAGCATGATAGCAGAAAAGTAAGTTTTAGTAAACATTTGTATGCACGATAAATGAGCGTACTAGGAGCAAATTGCAAGCTAGTCAGGGTTAGTACAGGGACAGAGCCAGTGAGTTATGAGGTGAGTTTTGAGTTGGGATTTGAAACTGGGAAGAGAGGAGATAGCAGTGAGGTTGGCAGGAAGGGAGTTCCAGGCTTTTCCTATTGAGTTAGAGAACAGGGAATAATATATATAGATATATATATATATATATATATATATATATATATATATATATATATATATATATATATATACACACACACACACACACACACACACACACACACAGTTCCCCTTCACAAGATCGAATTCCTATAAACTCGAAATTCATAACCCCAAAGCCAGAATCTCAAATTTACAGAAACACGAAAGTGTGAAGGGGAAATAAAAAAAAAAACACCTTTCTAATGTTTTTGCAGGGGGGCTTTGCGCCCCTGCACCCCCACACAACCCCTACTTAAATATTCCTACTCCAAGATCACACTACAGTGAAGGAAAGGGAAATCTCCCGTTCCGTGCTATATGCATAAGCGCAAACGGAAGACTTTGCAGTCCTCCGCTATAGTGCGGTCACGCAGCTCTTAGATAACAGCTGCAAGGGTGCAGGGGGACCTTGCCCCTTGCAAAAAGGTAACTGAACTCTTTTTTTTCTAACCCTAAACTTCCCAGTCACAATTTCGAGTGAATGGAAGTTCGAGATTCTGGTCTCGAGATTATGCATTTCGAGCTTCCATTCACTCGATCTTGTGAAGGGGAACCATATATATACTCACACACACATACAAATGGGTTGGAGACAGTGGCACTGACAAAAAGTCAGGAGTCAGAGTTTGACGTGGCAGAGTTGAAGATGTTAAGATTTGCACTGGGTGTGACAAGGATGGACAGGATTAGGAATAAGTATATTAGAGGGTCAGGCCAGGTTGGAAGGTTTGGAGACAAAGCCAGAGAGGCAAGATTACGCTGGTTTGAACCTGTGCTGAGGAGGGATGCAGAGTATATTGGGAAAAAGATGCTAAGGATGAAGCTGCCAGGTAACAGGAAAAGAGGAAGGCCTAAGATAAGGTTTATGGATGTGGTGAGAGAGGACATGCAGGTGGTTGGTGTGACAAACAGAGCAAGATGCAGAGGACAGCAAGAAATGGAAACAGTTGATCTGCTGTGGCGACCCCTAACGGGAGCAGCCGAATGAACAAGAAGATATATATATATATATATATATATATATATATATATATATATACACACACACACACACACACACACACACACACACACACACACACACACACACACACAAAGGTGTTTCTAAATGCTTGCTTGTCTAAACAGACTTTTTTTTTAGTATTAAAAAGGTATGCTGTCTTGAAACTTGCAGTGTCCCAGAGTAAGATGGTTGAGGGCAACATTCTGTAAAATAGTGTACACTTCCAAAAATGTTTGTTACACCCTTATCAAGGAAAGCTGACTCTGCATGTGTACATTGCTCAGTTCTTGATTCTTTTGCCTGCCGTTTTTCTGTTCCAGTGAGCTGTTCTTTCACAGACAAAAGGCAGGTGGGACTATATAACAATTTTTGCAGGTGTCTTTATTCAACACAGATATCATAAACTAACTCCTTTTTCAAGCAGGTCTCTAGGTCAATTTTGCAAACCAATTTGAAATCCATGTGTCTTGCACTGTAGGGTTAGTCCACATTTTAAGAGCTTGAGGCTGATGGTTACATGCATAAGAAATGTGACGTAAAAGCTCAAACACAAAGGTCTAACAAATTGTCAAACCCTTATCTCTTTCCCAGTCTGTGTCTGTCACACACACACACACACACACACACACACACACACACACACAAACTGTCCAAATTTTGCCTCCAGTTTTAATCCTGTCCCACACACAATTTTTGATTTTCTAGTCCAGCAGTGAGGATTACAGCCAGTCAAAAATGTCAGGCATTATAGTTTCATACTTATTATTGCTTTGAAAATGAATGATGTTATAAATCCTACTGTTCTAATACATTTTAAGTAAATTACAGTAATATTTATAAAGTCTTACGGTTAAGGTCTTAACTTCACAGAGCGGTTATGACACAAACCGTCACCCCTGTCTCTTACACACACTGTGGGGTGCCTTGTTGGAGTCTGCAGGTCCTCCGTGCAGCTGCGGGGGTTTCTTCCAACACCAAAGGCACGTTGACAGATGACTTACTGATATTTTAATTGCTTGCGGGTGTGAGGTGCGCGTGTCCTGGAGGGAACTGGCGTCCCGTCCAGTACCGGTTCCAAGCTTCATAGTTACTGTAGGGTATAATTACCCATCTCAGTACTCCAGCGCATGGGAAAACGAATGCAAGAATGAATGAATGGAAAGTGTAATGCAAAGTACATTAGAAAATTAGATATGCAAACATCGAGTACTTGTTTAGCCCACGCGTCAAAATAGCCTTTATCTGCGTGGGGAAGTAGTTCTCTGGGCAGAGTTTTAAGATCTATGCATATTGCTTACCAAAAGTGCTCTCTCCTAAAACTGTTACACCTGCAAAAACACGGAAAGCCGTTCAAAGTGATCGCATTCTTGTATCATGTATACAATACCTCGTTCACAACCCCCTTCTCCTCTGCCGTTGCCATGACATCATTACTCTGCTTTCTACCTTCCAGTAAATTCATATGTTAAATAAAAGGTTGTACACGAACCGACTTACCTGCCAAGTTAGAATATTGTAGTGCGATCGGCTGGTTAGAGTGCTCATCTGTGGTAGGTACTGGGTCAGTTACCTGTTGCTAGGGCAGGCAGGTAGGGTACAAAAAGAGTACGCCAGATGTCTTATTTTGGGGGAGGGGATTACAGCTAGGTAACTGTCATTGTGTGATCAATATGGCTGCTGCGCGTTAGTTCATTCCCTCATCTTGTATTTGCAGCAGCACTCTGGGAGTAGGAGGAGTTGGCGGTGGTGAGGGAGAGGAGAGAAGGTGAACAATATAAGGCATGGTACTGGAAAGCGCATTTATATTGCTTTTTGTTTAATGTTAAATCTTGTAGATGTGACATAAAAAAACAAATTATCATTACTTGCTTGTGGTGGCTGTTGCAACCTTCCAGATGCAACTTCAAATTGTTTCCACAGCCGGCTTCAGTAGGGTTGCCACCTTTACAAATGGCCAAAGTGGAACATTTTTGGTACAAACATCACATTTTACAGGCTAACACATACCCACGGTCAGTACAAAGGTTAGTACTTGACCTTTTTGACTAAATAAAAGCTTATTCTTGTAGCATTTTAGTTGCTTATTCTGTTTCTTATAACATTTAGGTATTTTACATATAGAATAACTGTTTTATGCAACTATTACATAAAATATAGGAAATAATTTTGTCCTAAAATCTCAGGACATTTGCAATTTTTACAATTTTTTGTCAGGACACAACTGCCCAAAGAGGGACTGTCCCTCGCAAAGTGGGACAGGTGGTAACCCTAGGCTTCAGTGAACCCTGCGGTGGCTGAGGGCCCCCCAACTACAGCTAATTATTGTATTTTAGTTCATGTTTGTCAAACCAACAAAAGCTAGTACAGCAATATATTGTGTACTTTTAAACAAGATGGGGTAATGATAACTCTATGTATAACAAATCCTAACGATTGGCACTATCTCTACTTTCAAATTCAGAGATATCGTTGGTTTTAATGAGAATTATTTGTCAAGTGGAAGGCTTCAGAATTTCATTAAATGTTTTTCTGCTGACATAGTTAGCTAAATACGTAGTTAAATCCTGCTGGTGGACATTCTCTCCACTAAAGCTAACATAATAGCCGGATTTAGGTGCCTGCAATACCTTTCACGTGTGGGGGCCTTCCAAAAGCTGCTGCTGGCTGGGGTGGAAAATGAGGGCAACAAAGATTATTCATTTTCCGACATGTGCTTTATCCAAAACAGTTGTGATATAAACAAGGTAAGTGCTACAGATCAGCAACCCACAATGACCAGTTTCTGTGCTTACTTTGGATTTTAAGAATAGCTGATGCTGCAATATGTTCATAGAAGGTTACAAGGCTAACTGCCCTTACAAGCCTAGCCATATTTATCCTGAGTTGCCCCAATTGTCAGTGGGTAGGTGAGTGAAGTTTGCAGAGATAAGAGTCTATTGTAATTAATACTGACTTCCTCTGTCCAAGAGGGACATGGACGTTACCCCAGGAATGAATTTGCGGTCACCCATCCATTGATCTAGGTTGCGTTTCAAGAGGGTCAGGGAAGTGCTCTGTTTCATTTGAACTGGAAGCTTGTTCCAAAGAAGTGGCAGTCTCTGGGAGATGTATCTATCTCTCCGTCATGACTTGCTCATGTTAGAGGCGAGATTAGGATCCCTGGAGCAAGTGACCCTTGGGCAGTTTGATTTACAGGCAGAGACTGCCTGTAAGCCAGGCATAGGCCACCCTTTAGCAACCTGTGGGAGACAGAGTACAGTGACAGGGCTTTCAGCCTTTCCGTGTTCAAGGATGGCTTTCTCTTTCAGGGAGTTTTATAAACACTGGCAGGACACCAGACACTTTAACTCTCAACTTCTTTGCTCAACAGTTCTGAGCAAACTTGAAATAATGCTAGAATAAAGGCTCAAAATCAGACATTACTCTTATTAACTTAAAAATTTAATGTAATAAATTGTTCATCATCTTGTATTATGTGGACAGTAATAAGTATGAAACTTTGATGTCTGGATGTATTGACTGTTTATAATTGTGAATGATTTACCAGTAAGTCAAGCTTTTTCCAAGGGATGGGGCTAAAAAAAGATGCAGTGTCAGGAACACAATGTGAAATCAGGGACAGTGACAGGTATGCATTACTCCCCAGTAAGGCGAATAGATGTGACCTACCCCTGCTGTAGTTTGACAAGTGCTACACAGCACCACGGATCTGTTGCGGCCATAGTAATATCACACATTGTATTTCCATTTGCTGAAATCAGTATTGCTGTGTCTTATGCTTGTGCGTGTATGGGGGTTGTGCTACACAGCATCACTGATCTGTTGTGGCCATAGTAGTATCACACATTGTATTTCCATTTGCTGAAATCAGTATTGCTGTAGCTTATGCTTGTGCGTGTATGGGGGTTGTGCTACACAGCACCACTGATCTGTTGTGGCTATAGTAGTATCACACATTGTATTCCCATTTGCTGAAATCAGTATTGCTGTGGCTTATGCTTGTGCGTGTATGGGGGTTGTGCTACACAGCATCACTGATCTGTTGTGGCCATAGTAGTATCACACATTGTATTTCCATTTGCTGAAATCAGTATTGCTGTGGCTTATGCTTGTGCTACACAGCATCACTGATCTGTTGTGGCCATAGTAGTATCACACATTGTATTTCCATTTGCTGAAATCAGTATTGCTGTGGCTTATGCTTGTGCGTGTATGGGGGTTGTGCTACACAGCACCACTGATCTATTGTGGCCATAGTAGTATCACACATTGTATTTCCATTTGCTGAAATCAGTATTGCTGTGGCTTATGCTTGTGCATGTATGGGGGTTGTGCTACACAGCATCACTGATCTGTTGTGGCCATAGTAGTATCACACATTGTATTTCCATTTGCTGAAATCAGTATTGCTGTGGCTTATGCTTGTGCATGTATGGGGTTGTGCTACACAGCATCACTGATCTGTTGTGGCCATAGTAGTATCACACATTGTATTTCCATTTGCTGAAATCAGTATTGCTGTGGCTTATGCTTGTGCGTGTATGGGGGTTGTGCTACACAGCACCACTGATCTGTTGTGGCCATAGTAGTATCACACATTGTATTTCCATTTGCTGAAATCAGTATTGCTGTGGCTTATGCTTGTGCGTGTATGGGGGTTGTGCTACACAGCATCACTGATCTGTTGTGGCCATAGTAGTATCACACATTGTATTTCCATTTGCTGAAATCAGTATTGCTGTAGCTTATGCTTGTGCGTGTATGGGGGTTGTTGCTACACAGCATCACTGATCTGTTGTGGCCATAGTAGTATCACACATTGTATTTCCATTTGCTGAAATCAGTATTGCTGTGGCTTATGCTTGTGCGTGTATGGGGGTTGTTGCAGTGTAAGAGCAACAAGCTGGCTATAATTTATCTCATTTTCTAGCATCAGCATCATTTGCTTTGCAGTTCTGTTTGTGTTTGGGGGGTTGTGGTTGCAGTGTATTTAACAGTAATAAGTTGGCCATAATTTCTTTCACTTATCACAGACATAGACCTTTCAAATGATAGCTGTCTTTGGTTACTTGGCAGGAAGAGGATGTGTGTGAAAGCAACTGTACATTTCACGGTGGTGCAGTGAGTAGCATTGCCATTTCACAGTGCTTTGTTCTGCTTGGGATATTGGCTGTGTATCTCTCTATGTGGAGTCTGCATGGCATGTGTGTGTGAGTGAGTGAGTGAGTGAGTGAGTGAGTGAGTGTGTGTGTGTGTGTGTGTGTGTGTGTGTGTGTGTGTGTGTGTGTGTGTGTGTGTGTGTGCGCGCGCCCGCAAAAATATCACTGATTTTTATCACACATAATAATAAATCTGGGCACATGCATAACTCAGCAGAGTAGCAGTAAAAAATGCATTTAACAAGTAATTATATTTTTAAAGTAAGACATAAAATACAACACAAAGCATTCAGACATTTAGAGCTTCTAGGGTTCTGGTGACCCCACACAGAAGACTGTATAAATGGATTTTGACATGAACTTAGTGGTGCCCTCTGCCCTCAACCATGCTCATTCTCAAAACAGCCCTGCTCAGAAGTGTGTACAGAAGGTTGCTGTAATTTGTGAGGGGGCTGTGGATGGTGGGATCATTACTTTAATTTTCCTCACAATCAAATTTCAGAGGTGTGCACAAGAAGTCCTTAAGGATTGTGTTTGGGCTGGGGACAGTGTGGTCATTGTTTCTTTTACTTTTCTCATGGACCACAATGGTGTGCAAAGGTTACTTTTGCTTGTATAGGGGCAGTGCACTTGTCTAGGAGCAACAAGCTGGAACACATTAGTGTAATCACTATTTTTTTTAATTTTCCTCACAGTCACACATCAGGCATGAACAAAGGTAACTGCCTTGGGGGGGGGGGTTAAGAGTGAGGAGGGATGATATTTACATGTATGACAGCAGTCACTTGAAATACAGGCCTGTGGCCATCTGAACCTCTGCTTTCACCCCACTCTAACACCAGAGGGATGCATAGGTAGTGACTGTCTTTTTAGGGAGGTGGTTAAGAAGGCAGTATTCCTAAATGTGATGTGTGTATCCTCACAAACAATTATCTTGTTAGTTTATTGTGAGCTACTATTCTGTCAGCTTTGTACATTAAGCTTTGGGCACAACTTTTGTCTTCCTTGAAAGAAAAAAAATAAAAGACTAAAATTCTTTTTCTGCTAATGATTTTTATTCAGGCAACCACTGGATTTAAAGGTTGGAAAATTTCCCTAAACTACTCATCAGAGCATCTATAATCCTATGGCTTAATTGAGTTATTTCCTACATATTTATTATAGTACTGTCTTGGCCAGGTCAGGTGTGTTGAAAGAATACAAGGTAAACAAAAAATGAACAGCAAAACCAAATTTCTTTATCACCATTTGTATTCAAGTTATTACTGGATAAAAAGGTTATGCAAAAAAAAAAAAACTTTAAAATGCACTTCAAAGAATAAAGAAAGCCATGGGTTCTTGTAAAAGCTGAAGAGTATGACAAACATGAGAAAGGGAATAATGTGCTTGGTGTGGGGAGCCCAGCATTGGGGAAAATGGATGGGAGCACTGGAGGGTGTGTGTGTGTGTAGGATGAAGTAATAGGTAGTGCCTAGGGCACCATTTCACTTAAGTACAGCCCTGTATACAGAGTTGTTGTAATGTATCATCATTGCAACTAAGTGCCACTCATAGTGCAGTACACAGGCCTGTCATAAGGTAAGAACACTGTAGCTACAGTTCAGTCTGTGTGTACTACTCCTAAAACTCTGCAGCATGAACCGAAAGGCTGCTTAGGAGGGGTGGCAGTGACATGGTGATACTTAGACTGGAACTGTCTATGAAGCCTGCAGCTTGACATTTGCTGTGGGCCCTCAAAAATGCTAACATCGGCCCTTATTGTTTGTGTCTCTGTAAAACTGGTTTGCATGTTGGTGATCTCATGCCGTGTTCTGAGCCGTTTTAGCTCAAGAATTAAATGCAAAGGCTAAAGATGATCAGAAATTAAAGCCCTAAGATCAGGGATATTTTTAAATGCACTGTTTTACTTTCATATGCATTTCTGTAAAATAGGAAATTTGGAACTCTTATATCTAGCTTCTCAGCCTCTTATGTCCAAAGTCAGGGACGAATCTGAAACATGTAGGGGCAATTGGGAACATTCTTTTTAATATTAGCGCTATTAACTTCAGAAGATGACAGAATAAGACCATGTGAATTAATATGCATTTACTGAAGTAAAATAAGTATATACATTTATTTTTATTATTTATTAAGTGCAATACAGCATATTTTCTTCCAAACTTGCCTGTTTTCGGAGGGATTAGGAGAGACGGAACAAATTTCTGACTCAAAATCAGGGATATCTCCAAAAATCAGGGACACTTGATGGGTATATTTATTTACTATGTTTGTAATCCTCAGTGATTTGCCAGAACATCATACATTTTATGAAGACTCCAGCAAAAGCATGAAATAGAATCAGGGACAGTTGAGATCTAAGCTGAGAGACTTAATCCCAGACTTAAGTCCATCATTTCAGGATCACTCAACAGTCTTTTATAAATTTGTATTCACAGTTCACATATTAATATATATTTATATGTTTTACCATTACTGTCATCTATAGGTGTCATCCTCTTACCTCGAATCTATGATAAATCCAAAAAGAATAAGGAACAATTAAGGACACTTTTTAACATTTAGGTTCCATTAACTTGAGATACCAAAATTAGTGAATGTGAATTAACACACATTTTTTTAAAGGAAAATAACTCTACACCTCTTAAATATTGCCATTCTGTAATCTACCAGCTTATCTTCAAAAATCATCAGTTTTAGGAATGATTGAAAAGGAAAGCACAAAATTCTGAACCAAAATCAGGGACAATTAAGAGAATGTTGTCAAACTGTTATTTCTTTCTTGGCTTTAAGTAGATTATGTGCTGTTTTTGTACAACTAATTCTAGAATTCAGTAAAATTACTGTTTTAAAAACACTGATTCAAGAAAGTGTTCATTTTTTCAATTGCTTTTGAAAATTTCATGCTGCTAAAAAGCACCTTAGGGTCAACTTGTTCTTAAAGGTCCTAGCTATATTGATTTTATGACATATTATTGAGGATTACATTTCATGCATTATAGCATACGTTACAAATACTGATGTCTTGATTTGCAGAAATGTACAGCCATTTCAGCCTGCGTTCTGACAATGGTCTAATGAGTAGGTCAAGTACTGCTGACCCTTTCTTCCTAATCAAATGATGTAAGTTTGTACTTGTGTACTTTGATAATTGAGATGGTGGATATAGCTCAACAGTCAACCATCTTTAGCTATAACCCAGGCCGAAAGCAAAATACAAAAGTTACATGTAACATTAGAACTATAGTGGAAGCCCATGGGATATAAGCAAATGATCCCTTAAGGACATACCAGTGTTTCAGTTATATGTCTTCTGAATGTCCATGAATTTTCACTTTTAAGTCTTTGCTAGTGTATTCAAGTCTATAAAACCAGACCTCATTAACTGAAGACATGCCATGTTTTGCCCTTTTCTGAGGTCATCAATGCAGCATAAGTGAATTCTTTAGAATATTGAGAACTTGTTTTGAAAAGGATCTGCTACTGAGAATCAAAATTCTGTCCTCAGGGTTGATAAGTTCAACATTTTGAAGCTGGAATGTAATACGTCCCCCTCATTTGAGCCAGTAAGGAGTTGTACAAAGGTGGTAACTATGGTTTGTGACATGTCAGGGTCATTAGCAAAGAATACCATGGCTGTTCTTCCCAAGAGGAAGCTATTAGTATTAAGTTGCCCTTGTCTTATTTTACATTGAAAGGAGACCCTAAAGTAAAAATAGAATGGAATGTATACATTCCACTCCAGCTTTACATAAAGGGAAGAACATCTCTCTACTAAACTCTTGAGGCATGAGGGAATAAAAGAATATGAGATGATTATATTGGTCAGTCTGGAACCTGTGGCATTTGCTGAAAAGTGAATGGATACAGCTTCCATTCGTTAGCCAAAGTTATTTTCCAGGAAAAAAAGCATTTATTCACTAGTCTTACAGACTTGGAACATAACCTATTTATAGATGAAGGCTGCATTTTGGAGCCCATCTTCAAATTTGAATTGTCTCCTTGCAAATATGAAATTCCCTGGTTACTCCTTGCTTATTTATACTTTACATTAAGTTGTACTGACTGACATGTTTTCAGAGTGCTGTACCTTCAGGATGAACTGACTGCTTCTATTTCTGCCATCTGCCTTGCACTGATAAGTTATTGAGGTAGGCTGGTTTTGAACTTAGGATGTTGAAAGAAATGGCATTCTTAAGTCTCCCATATCTGGCCAACATACTAATTCCTTCTTTACATCATGCGTGTTAGGAATCATCCTCTCCATTGAATCTGTAGATTGGTTTTAATGTTTTCTGAGGTGTCAGTGTGTTTTTCTCACAAGTAGTCTTGTGTGAGGAACCGGGAGAACACAAAAAAGCAGGTATCGCAGGACTTTCAGAAACTGTCTTGCCATAATGGCTTGTTAACAGAGTTATAGTCAGACTAACCGGTTTGCCTTATGTTGGGAAATGTTCATCAGCACTGAATCTCCAACTGCCTTAGAAAAGCTGTTGTTGCTAAGAAGAGGAGTAACATTGGCCATCTTGTGTGTAGTTTGTTTTCAGTACCCATTTGTCTGTGGCTGTACATCACCAGGCAGAGTACAGCATGCCTCCTAAGGTTATTAGGAAAAGAAAAGGGGAAAATGGAAGGCAGCAGTCATTTTGAAAATATCTGGTTGTAGCCACATTTTCCAGTTGGACTTAAGTTGTAAATTTGTTCTTTCCTTTATTCTTTTGATTAAACTGTTCATGAGTTTCCTCTCTATAAAAAGGCTCTTATTTTTTGTACAAAATTTACATATATATGTATGTATGCATAGGAAGAGTAACAGTGGTATTATCCTGTGGATGATTAAGAAAAATTATTGTATACATGTCTTAGGACTAGCATCTTCACTGTGAGACATTATTCTAAGCCATGCAAGTCTTTTTAATACAGTTCTTGAAATAGTAAGTCATGAACCAGCTAACATGAACAACATCATATACACATATTGGGCAGTGAACTGTGTTTTGTCTAAAGTAGTAAGTTGACCTCTCTACTTTCAGTAGCACTGCTGTTAGGAGCAGACCGCAAGTTTCCTGAATCTGCTCCAAATGGAGCTAAGAAACTATGAGAGCCAAACAAAGTAATGCTCCAGTAACTAAGATACTAAATGTATACACCATCTCTAATATATTTATCTACTTACTTTAAGTCTTTACCAAATAGTAACACTGAAAAAGGGACAGCTTTTCCACTTTGGTTTGATTGCATTTCTAAGACTGCTGCTAGATCATTCTTGTAAGCGTATTGCATATCCTGTCCACCTAAAGGCAACTCATACATTCAGTCAGCCTTTTAGTTGATGGAAACCTTGTGTCTTGACATTGACTATTAGCTTTTAAAACATACTTAAAAGTGTAATGATATGCAGGAATTCTTCACTTTGCATCTGGAACTTCATCATCTTGCTGTTCAAGAGAAAGGATTACCCAAAGGCCAACTAAAAAAGTCTGTCATAAAATGTAATAAAGGAAACGGCTTTTCACTGAGAATCTGGAGAGTGAGGAGAATAATCTTCCTTATATAAATTATTAGAGCTAGGGGAATATATTTGCATGACAGTATGTTGCTTCAATGAGGATACAAAAAGCCATTAGAAATAACAATAATCAAATGACATGAATAGCCATGTACTTCTGTACTAAAATCTCTTTTGCTTAGTTGAAAATACAAATACCTCTCAACTGTCCAAATTTTTGCATCCTATTTTTGATCTTTTCCTCATAAAATATTTTTTTCTGACAAATTATTGAGGAATGAAGTCACTAAATAATGACAGACATTTGAGTTTCAGACTTCATATCCCTCAGAAAATATATAATAAAAATTCTTTCATTCTAGCAACTTTCTAATTTTATAAGTGCAATATTTAAAATCTGTCCCTATTTTTGGGCCTTTGACCCTCTCTGTCTTTTTCCGGATTTGTTACACTGAGAGATTGAAAGGTATGAATAGAGTAAAATACAGTACTGAAGCTAGAAACATCCTCACTGGTTATCATTCAAGGTAGCAGTGAATTCCATGTACTGACTACATTAATTGCGAACCAAAATACTGATTTGTTGTAGATCTCCTCATGGTTCATAAGAGTGTGAACTGAGAGTTGTTTTCCCGTTTACTCAGTACCAGTCATTTCCATAAGAAACCTGTATTTAGTGTACTATCATCATCTTGCTATTCAAGAGGAATAATTACCAACAGGTCAACTAAAAAACTCTAGTATAAAATGCAACTCAAACTGGTAATTCATGGAGAGTGACTAAGGATCAGATCTCTTCTAATGTGCTTGTAAAAACAGAAAAAATACCTACCAATTTAAATTTTTTTTCATAAGATCCATTTTCTGTGTACTCAATCAGTCTAGTAAACCTAATGAATCTGGATTTCTTATTGAGAAAAAAAATTGGCTTTGACCAAATTCCAACTTTGATCTTAGATGCATAAGGGGCTTGAAAATTTGACCTTTAGACCTATAGTGGATGGACGTGGGTCTAAAACATTCCCCTTTGGAGTAGTAATTGACAGGTGGTTGAAACAACAGGTAGTGAATGCAGAGCATATCCTTAAAGATTCATGGGACTTTCTAGGAAGGATAGGGAAAGAATTGTGGGATAAAGAAAGAATCTTTTTAACTATAGATGTAGTAGATTTTTACACATCTATCCCAAAAAGAGAAGGGTTAGATTGGTTTCTAGAGAGTCTACATAGGAACACCAAACTAGGGGATGATAAAACAGAATTAATTATGGAATTTATGGAAATAGTTTTAGACCATAATGATATACTATTTGATGGAGAATATTACAGGCAGCACAAGGAGATAGCCATGGGGGCATCATGTGCCCCTATTTTTGCCAACCTTGTGCTGTTAGAGTGGGAACACAACAAAGTATTTAAAAGTGAATTATTTCAGTATATGAATTTATATGTAAGGTTCCTGGACGATATTTTTATTTTATGGAAGGGTCCAGAAAACAGAATTAAAGATTTGCTTAAATATCTTAATGAAAGCACAGATTTTTTTGAGATTCACATATGAATATAAAAAGGATGGTATAAAT
This sequence comes from Protopterus annectens, assembly GCF_019279795.1. Taxonomy (NCBI): domain Eukaryota; kingdom Metazoa; phylum Chordata; order Ceratodontiformes; family Protopteridae; genus Protopterus; species Protopterus annectens. Next base: position 477,933,074 of record NC_056744.1, read on the forward strand.
TATCTAGATACATACATTGAGAAAGATAATAATTCTTTCAAATCTAAGGTATATAGGAAACTGTCCTTTAGTAATTCATATTTACAATACACAAGTAACCACCCAGTAAAACAAAAAAAACAGTATTATTAAAGGACAATTGATAAGGATAACAATGATGACTTAGAAGGAAGAAGATTTAGATGAAGAATTATTGACAGTAGCAAAGTTATTTCAAGAAAGAGGGTACCCAACAAAAATAATAGAGGAATATTTGGGTATGTAAGAAAAGAGTGGGGGAAAAATATAAGCCCCTATTAGGAAATTTAAGTGCTATAAAAGAAAGTAAAAACATGAGTGAGGAAGAAAATAAAAGATTTGAAAAAGCTATGGTTGTCCCGTATGGATGTAAAGCAGATGAGGTGGAAAAAATAGTGAACAAAAACTGGGCTATATTAAGAAACAACCTAAAGTTATGGGCTATAGAGGGCCCAAAACCAAATTTTGTGTATAAGATAGGTCCCAACTTAAAAAAGGCCTTAGAAATTGTTCCAGAATATAAGGGAAAGTATGGTACTACAAGATGTTGGTGTTGCTCCCAATGTAAGTATATATGTACAGAAGAGAACATTACTATTAGTAACTCATTAAGAACTAAGGTTAGATTCGAGAAGGGAAACTGTCAGACTATAGGAGTGGTGTATTTGGCTATGTCTAAATCCTGTCCCAGTTTCTATGTAGGTAAAACTGAGAGACGATTGAGGGACAGGATATATGAACACACATATCAAATATCTACTAAGAATATGAATAATGCTCCGAATGGTACTGAATTTAGATTTGGTATTTTGGAAAGAGTGTTACAAAATCCTAGGGGTGGGAACTATAGAAGCCACATAGAAGAAAAAGAAATAAGGTGGCAAATTAAGCTACAAGCAAGCCAAACCCCAGGGTTAAATGAAATAATATCAGTCAAGCCCTTGCTGTATAAAAAAGTGGAGTCTATGAAATAAACATTAAAAGGAAGTTTTTATATATGTATACATATATATATATATATATATATATATATATATATATATATATAAAACTTTTTATATATAAACATTGTTATGTAAGATATTATGTAAAGTTGTTTTAGTGATCTGTTATGTATTTTAACATAATGTTTTAAGAATTTTCATAACAGAAATTTTAAAACAGAAGCATGTTGCACTTTAAGTATTTTAGTTTTTGGTAATTGGTAAAATGGATGATGTCATAATTGTATTAGAGTATTTAAGGGGGGAAAATATTGGGAGACATAGATTCTGATGAAATCCCTTGGCATAGGGAAGAGAGCGCTCAATCCTATAGTGTGTGTTGAAATTGTTCAATAAAGAAGACTGTGAGAGACTTCAGCCGCAGCAGTGTATTTTCGTGGTTGGCTTATTTAAGAAATATTTATTATTTTCATAGAGTCTGTCCTGCTGTTAATGAATTTCTTTATACATCCATTCCAATGATTACATTCCTTAACTAGTCAATCAATGCATTAATCAAACTCTAAAGTTGAGTTATCCAGACACCTTAACCCTTAAATACCTTTGCTTCTTCACTAAGCTATCCCTTTTCTGAAAGATATGTTTCCATTTAGACTTGCCACACAACATTCTTTTTGATTTCCCCACACCAAAAAACAGCAGTCAGTGTAATAAAAAAAAAAAACACTGAAGGCAACAGAGAACAGACCCACAAAATGAGCGTGAAACTAGTTTAATCCACTCTTTCGTCAATAAGACTTCTTCAGAAATACAAAACTGTTAAAAACGTCCAAATATATATGTTTTGCATACAATTACATGCCCACAAATTCCTAAATTACATCAGTTAAATCATTGTACAATTAAAAGTGCTAGTACAAGGTTTAAAATAAAACAATATATAAGTATAAATGTGACTAATTAAAAATCTAACCACTTACTAATGTAAAACCACTTTTCTGTCCACCAAAAACATTTTATATTAATAGTGTCGTAAAGCTGCGGTGGTGGTGCTGCGGTAGCGTTGTCACCTCACAGTAAGATGTTGTCCTGTTCGATTCTCAGCTAAAGCGTCTTCTGTGTGGAGTCATGCGTGAATGGGCATAGTTTAGTTGAAGGCTATGCGTCAGGGCTGGCAACTCTGTACGTAAAAATCTACTGCCAATCATTAGCGGACCGGAGTTCCGCTGTGGCGACCCCTAACTGGGAAAAGCCGAAAGATACAACAACAACAAGTGTCGTTTAGACCAGGTAGACTGTCAGCACATAATCTTAACTGCCATAAGGTCTCTTTCCTTTCCACTTTATTTTTAATGTTGCCACCTCTCAAATCTTTGTCATCATGTTCTAAAACAGAAAAAGAACATTTTTTGTACAAAGAATTGAATTTATCATATATTATGAATGATGTTGATATAGGGCCAGTTTCAGTTGTTAAAAAGCCTTCTGTATTCAATCCTGCATTACATAGTACCCTCAAAGTGTTTGAAACTTTTTTGCACTAAAGAAATATGATTGTTATTGACTAATAAACCTGTGTGTCCTTATTACAATTTGAACAGAGAGGATAGGAGAGTGTTACTGGAACTTATTAACAGATATGAGTTGAGGTTCATGAAGGCCGATGGGGGGGGTGGATTGGTTGTTATGCGTACGGAGGACTACAGCAAGGCGATGGAGGATATTTTAAGTAACAGTGATGAATATTGTGAAGTTAACTATGCTACCATTGAAAGAAGTTACAGGTTTATAAAATATGCTCTGTATGATCATTACATGAACGGTGATTTCATAGCTGAAGTTTATGAGTTCCTTGCTGTTGACCACCCCAGAGTAGGTGTACTTTGTGGTATACCTAAGATTCATAAGAATCTGATCAACCCCCCCTTTTCAGCCTATAGTTTCCTCGTCTGGTAGTGTTATTGAAAGTATTTTTTTTGTATTTAGATAAGCTACTGAACCCTTTAGTCCAAACATTACCCTCCCGTATTAAGGACTCTTGGTCCTTTTTAAACCAGGTGAGGTCATTTATCTTAAGTGAAGATGGAAAGAATATTGGAGATGATAGGAATTGTTTTATGCTAACAGTGGATGTAGTGTCTTTATACCCTTCCATACCACAGGTGGAGGGTTTGGAACTTACATCTAGTTTTTTGTACAAATACACCACGTGGTCTGATTCCAGCATTGACACTTGTATTTTTCTACTAGAGCTCTTATTAGAGAACAACTGTTTGATGTTTAATAGGAAGTACTGCAAGCAGCTTCGTGGGTAGCAATGGGTGCCACTGTAGCCCCAGCCTTTGCTGGTTTAGTGATGGGCTGGTGGGAGATAGAGATACTACCCACCCATAGTTTTGCTTCAGAGGTTTTATTTTATTGTAGATTTGTTTTTTATTATTAAGGGCCCAGTTGAACTACATAGCTCTTGTCTAGATCAGCTTAACACTAGTAGTGATTTTTTTTTAATTTCACTTTAAGTGACTATGGTCTTTGAGTTAATTATTTGGATGTAGGGCTGAACTGGAGTGTTTCTGACAAAAAAGTTCTCTAGTAGTATATACAGGAAAAACTATGTTAATAATTATTTGCACCATCAGAGTAACCATCCATGGTTCATGATACACAAGATTCCTAAAGGCCAGTATATCAGAGCTTCTCAAATGACCAGTGATGATGCTGTTTTTATTTGAGAAACAGAGATTCTCACTGATTTATTTTTGCAGAGAGGGTATCCAAGGTCCTTGTTACATAAGGCCATTTTAGAAATTTGTACTAGAAGGTCCACTGATTTCCCACCCATTTTAGTTCATGGATTTTTAGAAAAAGAAGTCACCCAGTGCACTACAGTGGTTAGTGGTCCCAGATGTATTATCGACTTGTCTGCAGATTGATTAAAAATGTGGTTCACAATAATTGGAAAATCATTTCTGACAACAGTGATTTGCTAGCAGTTTTGGGGAATGGTCCAACCTTTGTATACAGGAGAGCCAATACTATAAAAAGTCTGTTAGAAAAGAATGATACCAAAATGTCTCTTCCTTTGTCTGACAGATCTAAGGGGGGATGTACAAGTGTTTTAGTTTCACTGTCTGCAGATATATTCATGAGGGACCTTATGTTTGTTTACCACACCTTAATCATACTATTTCTGTGCCTGGGAGATTTAACTGTAGTACAACAAATGTGATATATATATTGCTTTGTGTTCTGGATGTTCGGCCTTCTATATAAGCATGACCACCAGACAATTATACAAGTGCATAAAAGAACACTGTTATGCTATTAAAAGTAAAGATGAAACAAACGGTTTATATAGACATTCTGTTCATTGTTCTTTGTACAAAAAATGTTCTGTTTCTATTTTAGAACATGTTTATAAAGATTTGGTGGCAACATTAAAAATAGAGTGGAAAGGAAAGAGACCTTATGGCAGTTAAAATTATCTGCTGACAGTCCACCTGGTCTAAACAACACTATTAATATAACATGTTTTTGGTGGACAGAAAAGTGGTTTTACGTTAGTGAGTGGTTGACTTTTTAATTCATCACATTTATACTTATATTGTTTTATTTTAAACCTTGTACTAGCACTTTTAATTGCACAATGATTTAACTGATGTAATTAAGGAATTTATGGGTGTGTAAGTGTATGTGAAACATATATATTTGGAAGTTTTTAACAGTTTTGTATTTCTGAAGAAGTCTTATTGACGAAAGCATGGATTAAACTGGTTTTACGCTAATTTTGTGGGTCTGTTCTCTGTTGCCTTCAGTGTTTTGTTTTTTATTGTTTTTGATTTGCTGACATTCGTTATTTTTATGAGACTATGACACTAGACTAGCCAAACACAACTGATGAAGATGACACCTGTTTATATGTTATATTTCAAGACATGAATAATGTTATTATGCCTGGCTCTTCAGCACAGAGTGATGGAGCCCCTACTGAGACTGAGGTGGTCACCGGCTGAGTTTTGATTGGCAGCCTCATCACTGAAGGAACCCAGGCAGGGAGGAAAAAGGAGTGAAGGGCATGTCTTGCTTTCCTTTTCATGGGGACAGACTTAGATAGATGGCGTTTGGAGAACACTTATAGAAGTGCTATTTTTTATGTCAGAGTCCAGCAAAACCACTTCCAGTGTTTAAGTGGAAAGGTAAGGCTGGTTGCCTGCAATGTCCCTTGCAGAAATGAAAGATGACAAGCATGGGCAGCCCATTGCATGTCCATCTTTGGCTCTGCAAGCTGGTCATTCATAGGAAATGTAGGGCTAAGCAGGAAATCCATCACCCCACCTGTAGTGGCTCTTTAAATAATGACCCCTCCCATATGACTCTCAACCCCAATGATAGGGATGAAATAGACTAATTGGCCCGGAGGGGACTGATGGTTGACAAGCAGCAGGGGTAAGGAGTGCTAAACATATATAAACTTATGAAAAATGTGATTACAAGTTATTATAGATCAGTTCTGTGGATAGGCATTTTTTATAAATATTATGCCTTCCTAAAGTATTAATTTCTTCTAATAACCCATTTAACACCAGTCTTCCATCAACTTACTTGAATTAAGTAGCATCCTTATTGATCTATAGTTCCTAGGATTATCACCAGAACTCTTGCCTTTTAAGATGGGATTAATTATGTCAGTTTTCCAATTTGGGTGCTCAGGCATTCTTTAAACTTTCATCAAAATCAATCTCAGGGTCCTTGCAGTGTACTCCCTTAATGTTGTTAGGTCTGTATTTGATATACCATTACTTCCTGCAGCTTTGGCAAAGCCTGTTTTTCAGTAACTCCAGAGTGTCCTCAGTATAGAGACAGATCTTTGGATATATGTCATCTTCTTTATATGTTGTTCTAGTTGATGGGTTTCTTCCATACACATCTGCCAGCATGCCAGTAAATAAAACTGCACTATTATACCCTTCTGTATCTCTTGTACACTCTTGCATAGCATTCCTCAGATGTATGTCTGTCTCTATATCTTTCCTTAAATATGTAGAAGAACTCTCTGTCGTTATTTAACATTTCTTATATGCTTTTTTAAATATTGATTGTGTCCTCTTAGTACCCAACATCTGACTTTTTTTGTCCAGATAATTTACTCTGGCTCTAACAAAATTATATTTACCTAATATGACATTCTGTAATAATTTATTTCTACTGCATGCTAATCTTTTTGGTTGCTTTCTACTGTTGACAAGAGAATTTCTACTTCTATTAGCAACCACTGAGTGTTTTCTTTCTTAAAGTTGAAAGCAATTTATTTTAACACGTTCCATCTGTCAATGTGTCTGTGCCAATCCATGACCTCAAGACAAGGCTGAGAACTTACTATAATCTGCTATAAATCTGTAATTGACCTTGGGATAATACAATCAATTTCTCTGTATTTTCAATGTGTATTTTCACACTATTGATTAAATAGTCAGTGACAACTAGAGATAGAAGACCATCACATTCATTAACAGAAATATGTGAGTGAATGCATATAAATTTAAATACAGAGTTGCTGACTTCCCTATAATTGTGGATCATGATAACCTGCAAAAAACACTAGTTGACATATTTTGTTAGCTTTTTTGTCTGGTTTTAAAGCTTTGTTTTTATTTATGGTTGTAGTGTGTGTGCACGTGTGTGTTTGGGGTTCACTTTTCAGATTTCTCATTAGTGGATTTTGCTTTTATTTCAAATGATGTGGCTTAAATGTTGTGGGCTTGCTTTCTTGACATGAATCCAGTTTGTTTATATAAAAATCTTTTTTACTACATGAATCATGAGAAGGTGTTCTTCAGTTTATATCCTCTTTTACCTTCACAGTCACCTGCAAAAGTTCATATCTCTGTGCTGTGTCCACAGGGAATTGTCCCAAGGAGGGTAATGATATATGTTCCTCATGGTTCATGTGTGTTTCTTTCACTTTATTGAAACACTTTCTGTCAAAGTTATTATAATCTAATTAAGGCTGTACTGAGACAGAAGATGAGTTAGATACACCTGTAGAGGGTCTACCATGATAAAACACACCTGAATTGCTAGGAATATCCTACAGTAACTTGTTAATGTGGCATGATGGTAGGAGTTGCCAGTGTACGTAACAAAAAGTGCTTCTAGGATCTTTTCTTTCAGCAGCATCAAGGCTGATGAGGAGAATTGTGGTAAATTAAAAAAAAATAGCTTCCTCTCCCTGTTTTTGGCAGTTATTTGAAGGGTATTACCCTCTTGACAATTAGAACTGGGAAAAGGTGGATTTACATTTCTCAGGTCTCTACTTGACTCCTAAGAATGGTCTCCTTTACTAATGTTCACCACCTTATCTTTTTCTCCTATTTCTTTTCAGACTGCCTGGCTTCCATTTTCATAAAATACATTAATGAAAGCATAAAGAGAAAGTAAAGTCTGTAGTAAAACTGGTCAATCACCTACACTACCACAGTTACTGTGAATATTGTAATAATGTTTTGACTGAAGATCTTTGGGGGAAAAAAAAAAACATGTTGAGGAAGAGGTGGCATTATGAAAATAAAATTACAGTACTTAATGTATTATCGCAACCAGTTTCCAAAACAGGCTGTGTTTCACCTTCTTGGTTGTGCACCTCAAAGCAGGTGAAAAAATATATGAAGAACTGAGAATAGGGGACTTGTGAGAAAGTCAGAGAGAGAAAAGAGGAGAGAAAAAGGAAAAACGTCCTGACACAGGGCACAAGTTGCCGAGACAGCTGCATCGCGTAATCTGCCTTGGTATGCCATTAGTTGTGAAAGCTGTTACTGACACAGAAGGGAAATTCAGAGTGTGGAGATTCTGTCGAAAAGGGGAGGTGATCTTTCACGCTTAAAATATCACATCAAAATACACATGTAAAATACTTAAATCTGACTGTGAAGTAATACAAAGCAAAAATACACCCATAACACATCCCTTGCTATGAAGAATCTGACAGGTGATGAAAAAGTCACCAGACCAACAGTTTGTAAAACACGAGTTGAAATTGTAAACATCTTACAAAGTGCACTGAAAGGCTTGGAGAGCATTGGCATTCCCATGGCAAAATAGTGTGATCTGTAAAACACAAGATCAACACAATACTCACAGATGAGTAAAGAGCATCCAAAGTTGCCATACATTAAGAATTTCAAGAGGGGGGGGCGTGGCTAGGATGCTGAACTGATAGCTGCACTTCATTTCAGCTCTCTTACCTCAATACAATTTCTGACAGGAATTTTACAAAATAATATTTAATTTGAAGAAATTTTTATTACTAACTTATTTCTAATAACTCTGAGCATCTATAAGAAAAATTTTATTGTCAGAACTTGAATAATTCCTGTCAAATTAATTACTGGAAAATCAGCACCAATATCAGCTTTACAGCATGAGTCATCTAAGGAATACAGCACAAGACTCTTCTTTCAAAAAAGACCTGCAGTCTCTCATTACAAATATAAAGGAACTTACAATAAAAATCGACAAGATGGACAATAAAATAGATACTTTTAAAGAAAAGTGCTCACAACAACTGGAACAGCTTCAAGAAATGTTTACACAGCAGAAAGGACAGATATCACTTATTGAACAGTCATTAAGTGACATTGACACTAGAGTCCAAATAGAGGAACAACAAACTGAATTCTTACTTCAACAGAATAAATATTTACTAGAAAAGCTTGATGATATGGAAAATCGAACAAGAAGAAATAATATTAGAATATATGGTCTACCAGAAAAATCTGAAGGGGACAATATGATAAACTTTCTTACCACCTGGATACCAGATGTAACAAAAATACCTGAAGCTCTTTCATATGGTATAGAACGGGCATAGATCACTAGCAGCTTCTGGAAATGCTTCTTCTCCGGGTAAGAACAAGCCGAGATCTATAATTGTGAGACTTTTTTCTACACAAGATAAAGATCTTATATTAAGAAATGCTTGGGCAAATTTTCCCATCAAATACAATGATTCATTAATAAGATTTGACAATGATTATTCTACAAAGGTGGTTTCAAAAAGAAAAGAATTTCTACCAATAAAAAAAACCTTGAAGAAAAAGCAACTGAAAGTCCATCTTTTATTCCCAGCAAGACTGAACGTTTTTCTACCAAATAGGAATAAAAATCTTTGAAAAAGTAGATTCAGCAATAAAATACCTTACCAACAACAACATCCTAACACATGAAGAATCTATGGACTGGACAATAAGTACACCGAAGAGAAATGCTGAAGTAAATAATTGGAAAACTGTTGAGCAAAAGAAAAAAAAAAACTAAAGGACAAATAATCTTACATATGTTATATTCTGTAAAAATCTAAATAATAATACTAACAACAAAAGAAAAGTTCTTCTTCAAGTTACACCAAAACAGGTACTGTTTTCAATTATATTTTAAATGTCAAAATTAGCATAAATGTAAATACATTTATCTCAAATCACATCAATATACTAAGCATAATTTAAACATTACTTTGTTTTTCATTATTATCCATCTATTATTTTCATATTCTTAATCAGAGTAATCAATGCATAATAATGTTCCCAAAATACTTATTTATTTATTTCTTTGTTTATTTTCTCTCTTTGTGTTTTGTTGTTTTTATTTTTTCTCTTCTTTTTATAAAATCTTCATTAACTTATAATATTTTAATCAGTATATGGTTATATTGCTTAATAGGTATAATAGTGACTGCTATATAACTTATTATCAGTTACATCCCTGACAGCATTACTTTTTATAAGTTAAAAGTGTCCCTGTTTGGATAAACGCTAATGCTGGGCAGAAATGTGTTGCTTTTGAAATGAAGTATTTCAGTTAGGATGTATCATAAGACTACTTTAAATAAGCTTAAAAGATGTTCTGCCTTTGACCCATATGCACATACTGATATAGTCCAGTGAAAAAATATGTCTTAGGTTCATAGGTTCATAGGTTTATACTAGGCTATCTGCCCCAAGGCATTTATAAGCCTAGCCCGAATTTTTGTGGCTTACGCCATCCCTTATATGAAAAAATACTGTACCCATTAGTTTGTTGTGCCTCTGTCCAGCAGTGACACAGAGATGATTCCCGGGGTAAACCTACGATCTCCCATCCACAGGTCAAGATTTCTCTTGAACAGAGCCAGTGAGGTGCTCTGCCTCACATGGACCAGGACTCTATTCCACAGCATAGGGAGTCTCTGAGTGATAAATCTATCCCTCCAGCACGTCCTATTTATATCCGTGCTAAGGTTTAAGTCGCTTGCTCTAGTGGTTTTGGTGGATTTGGATTTTTGAGGTGGAGCATGTCCATTAATTCTGGGTTGGACATGGCCTTGTATGTCAGGCACATGTCACCTCTGAGCAGACTGAATAGAGCTGGAGTTTCTTCAATCTGGCAGCATATGACAGATTTTGGAGTCCCTTTATCCTTTTGGTGAGAAACTTTTGGGGTCTCTCCAATTGCTGCAGATGTCGGGCGAGATACATCCCGAATGGGGCATTGTACTCGATCATTGGTCTGATAAGTGAAGAGTACAGGGGAACAATGACCTCACTAGATCTGGATGTGAATCCCTTCATGATCAGGTGGGCAATGTAGAAGGTCTTTCTAACCACTTTAGCAACGTGAGTGACAAAAGAAAGGCCACTGTCAACCTGGGACCCCAGGTCCCTGATAACCTCTTCTGCGCTTAGTGGATTGCCACCTATATGGTAGCTTGGGGTTACCTTGTTTTATGACTATACATTTTTGGCACTTAACTTCAGGCAATGGCTCTGTCACCAGCTATCTGTTTCCGTGAGTCCCTTCTGAAGGATATCCATGTCCGATGCACTTTCCACTGCAAACTTTGTCAGCCAAAGACCTCCCATGTTGGCCTGTACTTCTGAGAAGTAGATGCCGAACAATAGGGGGCCAAGGACCGAGCCCTGTGGGACACCACTTGTGACCGGCTTGGAGTCTGACATAGCGCCAGCAACTCTAACCCTGTGGGTTCTGTCTTTAAGCCAGTTTGCAACCCATCTTGTGACATATGGGTTTACATTTAAGCTGGTAAGTTTTACAATACCCGAGTGGGGTATTGTGTCGCTTTGCAAGGTCAAGGTAGGCTGTATGGACTGCCTTTCCTCATCAATGGCCTTGGTGACTGTTTGAAGAAGTCGACCAAGTTCAAAAGGCATGATCTTCCCAAACTGGGTCGGGTCCAATGTCTGCAAGTCCCTATATCTTTGTTTATGAGCTCCATTATGATCCTCTCCATAGCTTTGCAGACTAGACTTGTTAAGCTTATGGGCGGTAATTACCAGGGTCCGTGAGGCACCACCTTTGTGGAGTGGGACCACAGTTGCCGTCGCCACTCCTTGGGCATGTATCCTGAGGTAAGGCTGAGATTAAACAGCTGCCTTATGTGCGGGTTTAATTCCTCATTTAGCTCGTAGCACACAGCGGGGACACCATCCGGTCCCATTGATGCTGTGTTTTTAGCTTTACAGAGCAGCTTTCACCTGCGCATTTGAGATGTCTGGGAGGCTACACTCGCTGGGATAGTTATCTCTCCTTTAGGGGAGAGGGTGAAGTTTGCACTGAACCTGTCTGCCAGTATGTTGGCAATGTCTGTGGGTTCAGTGATTTTTGTATCATTTTGGACTAATTCTGAGCATATCTGGGAGTTTCCACCCAGGTTCCTAACATAGCTGAAAAAGGCCTTATAATTGTCCTTTGAATCCATGGCAATTTTTCTCTCAAAATTGGCCTTAGTTGATTTTATGAGTGCTCGTATTTTTTTACAAATAATGATCAGGGGTGACTTCCCTTTTTTGGATTTTGTTCTATCATGTAATAGCTTTCTCCTCTTATTGTAAAGTTTGTTAATGGCTGGGGTCCACCAGACTGGACGTTTGCCCTTTGTGGAAAGAGTCTTGGTTTTATTTGGGATTGCCTGATCCATGCAATCCTGGAGGTGTTCATAGAAGGCATTTGTAAGGGCTTCCGCAACTTGGGTTGTGGTTTCCACTGTCTCAGGGGCCTTGAAGGATACCACACCAGTCTTGAGTAGTGTGAAGTTTGCTTTAGAGAAGTTCTTCACTGTGGTCTTTTGTTTGGGGTGGGGCGGGATGTGGATTTCCAGTGAGATTAGTTTATGATCAGATCTCACCAATGAGGGATATACTTCCGGTGTGGAGCATTTTGTCCCCATGTTTGTGATAATGAGATCTAGTATATTTTCTCCTCTCGTGGGAACAGTGACTAGCTGTTCCATGGCATTTGAATTTATGAACTCCAGGAACCATTGGGCTAGAAAGTTAGGGCTTGAGTAATGTTCCCAGTCTATATTTGGGTAGTTGAAGTCACCCAATATGATGGTGTTTGGAGATACATTTATACCCTCCAGTGTCTTCAGGAAGGCTGTGTGGTGTTCCTGAGTTTGAGAGGGTGGCCTGTAGCATGCTACAATTTGTAGAGCAGTTTTGCCTATGGTTAGTTGCACCTGGATGGTTTCCGAGCTTGCCACCAACCTGGAGGTGTGGGTATCCTTTATGAATATGGATACACCCTCCTTTTGTGGTGTGGTCCGATTTTGGGGCGGAATGCATGATATGAGGTAAAACCTAATAGTGCCGGGGTGCTCTCAGGAGCCTTGAACCAGGTTTCAGTTACAGCACAGACATCGATGTTCTCCATACTGAGAAGGGCCTCAGTCGTGCATTTTGAGATTTAGACTTCTGGCATTGAGCAGCATTACCCTCAGTTTCTTCCCATTTTTGTTTTCTAGGGTGGTAGGTTTAGAATTTGAGCCTTGCCTAAAAAGGCACTATAGGGGTGGCAAGAGCCTTAGCCAATATCCGGAATCCCAGGGGTGACAGGTGCAAACCGCCCCTTGAACCAGCGTGGCTTGCCAAGCATGTCATCCCAGGCAGACAGACACTGGATCCCCTTTGAATGACACCAGACATTAAGACAATTGTTAAAGCTGATCATCTTGTCTCTATATTGTGGCATCATTCTTGGTGAAGGAAGGATACTGGTCAGGGTTAGGTCATACCTGCCTGGGCTACATAATCAGAGAGCTCCTCTATGTCTCTTTTCATGTAGTCCAGGGTGCGGTCTCAGGTCGTTCACACCAGCATGGACAATGACTGTGTCATATTTGTACTTGCTGTGGAGTGACCAGTGCTTGTGTTATGTGGCGGATTCTAGCCCGATAGGCAGCTTACTGTGACCCTCTCCTTGTTCAGCCTGGTGAGTGGGGCGTCAGTGTGTCTGACTATGGAGTCACCTATGACAAGTATGTTTGGTGTTGTATTTGGCTTTAAGGGCTGTGACTGCTTTGCACACTGCTTTTGTGGTTTATGTGTTGCTTGTGGGGTGTGTTGAGGTAGCAGTTTTTGGGTGTCTGCTTTGGAGGCCTCTGCTGTTTAGGTAAATTTTACTCAGAGCCTCAGTATGTCTTTGTGTGTTTATGTGTTTGATTCAGTGGTGTGGTAGCATTATGTGAGGCTGGTTTTGTGGTGTGTGTAGTTGCCTTCTCCTCCTGTCTGGTCTTGCCAGTCCTGAGTTGAGAGAGCTCAGCCTCCAGTTTGGCTAAATAGCTGCATCTCTCAAGTATTTGTGTTATGTGGGAGGAGGAGAGGGTTGTCTGTGTACATGAGGCAGTTATAACATTGCCTCAAGATTCCCAGATTCACCAGCTGGACCGGAGAGGAGATTGACAACTGACCTTTGGACATGCTAGAATAATATTGGGAATTCCTTAATAATTGAAAACAAGGGCCAGTGGGGAGTGAGGGTGTAGTGCTTTTAATTTTCAGTGCTGACTTATATAATTGCTTTAGTGAGCAAGTGCCAGGTAACTTGAGTGCAATGTGTTACAAGTAACTAAATGCAAAACGACAAACAGTAACTTTCTTTCAAGTGAAACAAGGAAATAAGTACAGTAAGCAATGCAGATATCACTAGTGATCCAGTGCTGAGCTTACAGGGAAATAACAAGCAAACAAACAACAAGCATATAAACAAAGCTAGATTCAGCAGGCCTGGATCTAGTCTATGCTAGAGCAAACAAGGTGTACCAATTTCAGTAAGATACAGTTCAAATATTCAGGCACTATAAACCTTTAACCAGAAATTCCCAGCTCAGAAGGGCAGAGTCCAGCCTCTTCTCCCACAAGAGTGCAGACCACGAACCTTCTTAATGTAAAATAACTGGCCTGAAGCCCAAGTGCCTAAACCAGAACTAATACACTTGGACACTGGGCTCTCAATCAGCAGTTCCCAACTTAGAAGGATGAAAGCTACCTGTCCTGCCACCACAGTGCTTGCCACAAACCTTTCTAAAGTAAAACAACTGGTCTGAAGCCCAAGTGCTTAATCCAAAAGGCTTAGAATGATAGCTACACTTTAATCAAGTTACAACCAAGCAGTAATAAATACAACTGAATACTTTAGAGAATGTCTGGATTAGTGCTCAAGTTACACAAACAACGCTAGATCCAGCAGGCTCTAATCCAGTCTATGCTACAGCAAACAAGGCGCACCAACTTCAGTAAGAAGCAGTTCAGATATGCATGCACTATAAGCCTTTAACCAGAAATTCCCAGCTCAGAAGGGCAGTGTCCAGCCTCTCCTCCCACAAGAGTGCAGACCACGAACCCTCTTAATGTAAAATAACTGGCCTGAAAGCCCAAGTGCTTAAACCAGAATTAATACACTTTTAGAATAACAGACACTGAGCCCTCAATCAGCAGTTCCCAACCTAGAAGGATGTAAGCTACCTGTTCTGCCACAACAGTGCAGACCACAAACCCTAACAGTGCAGACCACAAACCCTCTCAGTGCAAAACAACTGGTCCGAAGCCCAAGTGTTTAAACCAAAAGGCTTAGAATGAGTTATATTTTGAGGCTATAAGTCAGGTGTGTTGTGGCTCCGGACATCCAGAGTTGAAAGATGATTGTGATTAGCTTAGATATCCTGTTGTCTTTTATTTTGTAGAGAAATAAGGCATAGCATGTTTAAAATGCAAAGTTTGATAGTTGTGAACACTACTTCGCAAACTAGAGTGCTCGCGTGCACACTACATGAGTTTGTCACCAAGTAAGAGAAGGGAAAAGAAAAAAGAAAAAACACATACCTTTTCCCGCTTGATTCTCAAGACAATTTAACAGCCACAAACATCACTAGAAACTTGAGTTACTTATTGCTTGTCGCATTTACTTGTGTACGTCATCCCCTGAATCTTTCTAATTGACGTCTAGTCAGAAAATAAACTAGGTTCACATTTAAAGATACAGAAACCTAAATCCCTTCTAAGGAAACATAAATAATATAAAAGATTCATATAAATATACACAGATATATAATTTTGAAGCACTTTCAGTTTATGGCTACTGATGTCTTTTAGCACCTTGATAGATAAGGACATATATCTGATTGTCTTTCTGTCAGTTTAGATTTCCAGTCATTTTAGCTATCCCTTACTATGTTTTATACAGCAGAGTTTAAAGAGCAGAAATTAATCATCACCAAATAAAATCACTGCTGTTTTACAAATTCTCTAAAGAAACTAGTAAATGTCAAGCAACTGACGGGTTTATTTTAAGGAAAATTGCCATTTGCCACACTGGTGCTCCTACAAAATACTACTAATGTCCTGCTACCAAAACATGCCCTCAAGTGGACAAATGGGATTCAACAAGAAGGTTAAATGTACATTTAGCAAATCAGTATAATATACTAAATAGAGAAAGTAAAGCAATAATTATATAAACAAATATAATAAGTAACATAACAACAGTGGATTTAACCCAATGTGTCAATTATACAATATTTATATCACATATAGCTTTGAACTTTGTCGAAGCATCTGTGTTCTACACACATATTGTATTAAATCTAATTTGAGTAGAAGAGGGAGAGGCTTAGCCCACACCCTAATTTATTACTAAGTTACCATGCATTATGAACATACATTGTGGCAGGTACTCAATGAGCTATCCATCCTTAGATGGCTCATGCTGTTCCCGTTTGCTCATCTGAATAATGACTGCAGCTGTACTCTTCTTATTATATTACCTGGCTGTGGCTTCACCCTTCTTATAATATTACCTGGCTTTTTACATTATCAAGAATGACACAATACTAGTGTATGTGGGTATATCATGTTACTGTTAGTGTAAACAAAAATGCTTGACAATGCAATTGTAATTCTTAAACCTTTCTGCAGATAAATGTATTGTCTAGCAGTTGAGTGCCTGATTGTTCCTAATTAGCAGACCTGTATTTTCATGTTCCAATATGACTACATGAAAAGATGCCAATATTAGTCTGCAAGTTTAGTAAGCCGTAAATTCATTGGGGATTAATTGATGGGGACTTATATTATAGCTAAAGCATTTGACATTTGATAAATGTATTCTCTCAATGATGCGTTGTATCTAGTCATTAACTATAAAACAACTTTTCTGAGAAATATTGTTGTAATGCCAGTTAATGATTTGAATTAAATATTTCTATATACAGTCATAAAGCAATTACCAGGATAAATAATACTCTTGCAGTGCATGGATCACCATAGCTATCCTCTGATGTTAGAGGAAAAACAAGCTTCTTAAACACCTTTTTGACATAATAAAGGTGTTACCCCATAGTTTAAATACATTTTGTCTATTTACTGCAAAATGGGTTAGGAATTTTAACCTGTAACATTTTCATACATAATAGTTTAAATCTTAGCAGCTTCCATTATTTTGATATGTTCTCCAGTATACTTTTATTCAGTCATAAGATTAAATTACTGGTGTTAAGTAAGTCAAAATTATATCTCCAGCACTTATTGTCAGCAGATAAACTCACTGGTCAAGTGTCAGTCTAAGCTGTAACAGTTAATATGTGATATACATAGATGTTTGCTTTAAAATGTGGTCAAGTGCACTGCAGTTTTACCTCTGTACTGTGTCAGTTTTGATTATACAAAGTCCCTCTGAAAGTTGATAGAAGTGTTAACAACAAAACACTCAATCAAGTAACAACATTATAAGTAGTCTCTTGGATAAGGGAGATGTCTAAATTGTGATCTTGTTGTCTCCAGCCATGGGAATTATCTTTGAAAAGCTGAAAAATGCAATCAGAGGAACATATTTAATGTCTACTAAAGAAATATTAATATACTTGCACATTGTATTGCATTTCAGTTTATGTTAAACATGAAATATGATGTGATTTCAGAACTATTCATGTTTTTATTCCAATATGACTTTGCAAATATTAATTTAAACACTGGTTTTGGACTTGAGTAGTCTAAAACAATTGCACAACAATGGTATTGTATTATACAGTAATGCCAGTAAATAGTTTTCAACAGATGTATGAAATATACAGTTATAGATTTTAACATGATGTTTATTAATACCCTAAATTATTTTGAAATGATACTACCTTAATCAAAATATTTGTACCTTTTGAAACCTGATTAGAAATAAGTATTATTGAATTACAATAAGATGAGTAAAGAATATATGTATATATTTTAGCTGATTAGATTATCTTAATATATTATTCAATTATCTTTATTTAAAACTAAGAGGATAAGAGAAACTGATCCAAATATTATTTGTGAGGGTAGAAAGTTTGTTTGGTTAGATTCACTAACCAAACAAAGAGGTATATTACCTCATAGTGATAGGGAATGGTTTTAAGGTTAAGAATTACAAGTTTGGAAGTTCTTTGTTTTTTTTTATTCTATCACTTTGGTGTCACTCAGAAACATGCAAAAATCATACAAGAAAAACTTTTTGAATTCTGTATTCAAGATGGAACTAAGAATAAACAATATTTACATAAACTCACACATAAAACAAACTCAAAACTAGGAAATGAAATGTTTATCCATAAATGTTAATGGTCTAAATAATAGTAATAAAAGGAGAAGCCTATTCAAGTACATAAACTTACATAAACCACAAATAGTCTTTTACAAGAGACACACTTATTAGATAGAGATATAAACAACTTAAATATTAATAATTACACAATACTAATAAACTCTCAATACAAAACAAAAAAAGAGGAGTAGGTATACTACTTCGCAACTCAACTATAACACCTAAAATAATCACTACTCATCAAGATACATCAGGTATGTTTTGTCTAGTTTCAATAGAGTTAAATAAGAGAATCTATACGTTAGTAAATCTATATTGGATCCCAGGACTAGGATTAAAAACAGTTAAACAGCATTTTGAAGAGATAATTCATTTAACTAAGGGTAGCCTGATATTGGCAGGAGACTTCAACTGTATAATGAATGAAAAGATACAGATTCTAAATCCAAAAGAAGAAAACAACCTATCTCTAAAGCACTATCAAAATTTATAGATACATTGTATTTAAAGGATATAAATGAATTTGCAGAACCAGACTCATTAATTTTCACATTTTATTCTCATAGATATAAAACTAACTCTAGAATTGATAGAATATATGTTGCCAATGACCTAATAACAAAAATCGACAAAGTCAAAATCATAAATTGTCCCTTATCTGATCATAATGCCATAGTCTTTGAGATAGAGATTACACCATTTTATTCAAATCCCGTTACTAGGATACCTTCCTATATCACAAAATTGACAGATTTCAAAGAATTTTATGAAGAAACAATCAAAAACTTTCTAGAAATAAATTACACAGAAGATATTTCAGAAATATATGTCTGGGATTCATTAAAAGCAGTTACATATGGGAAGATATTATCCTGGTACATAAATAAAAGGAAGTTATGGAATAAAGATATGCTAGACTTATAAAACAAAGTAGATAAATTGAAACTGGAAATACAAAAGGGTAATGCTACTCAAGTTCAAGAACTTACACAAATCAATAAGAAGTATACAGAATTGCTACATCATAAGATTATGATTAACTTAGAAAAGATAAAAATAAACTCATACTCTACTAACTCAGCACACCTGAGATACTTAACTAATAGAACAAAAAAATAATTAAATCTAAGCAAATAAAAGAAATATTTATTCCTAATACTAACAAAAGAGTTATGGAACTAAATGATATTTTAGAAGCATTCAGACTCCAATTTAACATTGATAATTCCATAAATACTCAAGATACACCTACTAAGGATATAAAAAAATACTTAGAAAACAATATTCATATTAAATTTACACAAGAACAAATAGACATTATAAACAAACCAATCAATATGACAGAATTAAAATCACAAATTAAAAAGCTCAAGACAAATAAAGCACCTGGCCCAGACAATATGCTACCAGAAATGTATAAATTAATACCCAATCAAGCCATATCTTTATTATTAAAAGTATACGATATAGCCAGTAAAGATTTCAATATACCACCCTCTTGGAAATATTCATTGACATCAAACCAGATAAAGATGAGAAGCAGTGTTCCTCATATAGGCCAATATCATTACTCAATATAGACTATAAGATGTTTATGGCTATATACGCAGATAGGATCAAACACTTTCTTCCTTTCTTAATTCACAAAGATCAAACAGGTTTTATTAAAGGAAGAAATACTTCAGATAATATTAAAAGAATACTAACATTAATAGATTATAGCAAACATAAAGTCCTAGATTTAAATGCAATCTCATTAGATAATATTAAAAGAATACTAACATTAATAGATTATAGCAAACATAAAGTCCTAGATTTAAATGTAATCTCATTAAATATTAATAAAGCTTTTGATTCAGTTAACTGGAACTTTCTTTCACTAGTTTTAAAAGAGTATAACTTTCCTTTTAATTTTAATAATCTTATCCAAATACTATATGAAAAATCTACTGCATATGTTAAACTGGGATCATATAGATCAGGCCCTATAACAATCAAAAAGGGAACTAAACAAGGTTGCCCTTTATCACCATTGTTATTTGCATTACTCATAGAACCCTTTGCAAATCAAATCAGATCAAACAATAACATAAAGGGCATTTGTATTAATAAAATGTTAAACCTTAAAATCCAACTCTTTACTGATGACATACTATTAACTCTCTCAGATGCAAATGAGTCTTTGAATGCTCTATTTAACTCCATGAATAAATTTCAAAATATTTCAGGCTTAAAATTTAATGAAAACAAAACTAAAATTATGCCCTGTAATTGTAAAAAAAAATAATAATATAAACAAAAGATTTTCCAAATATATAGTAACAGAAAGTAAATTATTATATTTGGGAATAAATCTACTCAATGAATTAACAGATTCTCTAATATTTAACTATAATAAAATACTAGACAAAATAGAACAAACAATTGGTTACTGGAATAAATATATCTTTTTAACAACAGACAGATTATATCTGATTAAAATAATCATATTTCCCAAAATATTATACTTAATACAACATTTTTCATTGCCACCTCCCAAATATATTATTCAAAGATACAATAAACTAATTTTAAATTTTCTATGGTTTCCAAATAAACCCCGTATAGCCTTAAATAAACATTTGCCAGATTGGGAAGATGGTGGAATTAATTTACCGGATATTGATTTATATATTACCTCATCTGTTATTAAAAACATAACACTATGGTTAAATAATTCATACACACCTATATGGAAACAAGCCCATGAGCAGATTTACATAGAAATCAATTATAATCACATACAAGACAACTTAACAGTAATACCATCACCCCTTATATGGATGTTAAAAGATTATTTTTAGGGAAAAGGAATAATATTAAAAAATTGCCATCAAACTATGTAAGCTCTACACTTTCAGTGTTCAGAACATATATAAACAAAATACCAAATATTAATTCTTGGATTTTTCTTATTTTCCGTATAGCTTTTACACCAAATATTCTAGATACATTCCAAATATCTAAAATAAATATACTTAAAGAAGAAACATTACTCTTTTGGCATCAACTTATAGAGAAAGGGAACATTCTAACAAAGGAACAGATAATTTATAATTATAATATAAATAAAGACAATTGGCTATTTTTACAAATCTAAGGCATTTTCTTATAAATAAAATAGAACAAATGCAACCTTCAGTTAGACATGAAGCTCCAAAACTCATTGAATACCTTATTCTTATCACAAAACAGCCTTATCAGGGTACAGGTTATTTGTCTAATATCTATAAAATTGTTAAAAAAACAAAAAACTATCATGAAAAATCATACTGGGATTATTATACTTTAATAAACAACCATCCTCCAGTTGAAGAAGAAAAAAGTAATATTTTAAAATCTTCCAAATTTTCTACATTATCAAAATACTGGCAATTATTCACTTGGAGATATCTACACAGAAGTTTCTATACACCACATAGGTTAGCCAAAATGTATTCTATTGAAGATCAATGTTGGAGATGCCATACCAAGATAAAAGCAGATTGGCAGCATGTTTTTTATGAATGTATATGTCTCAATATGTACTGGAAATCCATTAACTATTTTTTTCAGACTGTTTATAATGATGATTTTCAATTAACAAAGTCTTTAATTTTATTCAACTCTCCTATTCCAAACTGTGTACCAAAAAAAATACACTAAAATCCTATGGTCACTATTGGCAATTTCACGTAAAATCATAACTATACACTGGAAAAATGAGGCTTCCCACGTTCAAGGAATTTGAGACTTTAACAACAACAGTTGCTCACATGGAAATATTAACAGTGAAGAACAGAACTAAAAGATCTACTTCTTACTATTACTCTTGGATGAAAGTACTGGAAATACTCGAAAAGATCAAAGAAGATATATCATCTTATGTTTCTAACTATATAATATAGAATTTCAATGTTATTTGCATAGACACCAATGTAAATAGTTATATAATGGTTTAAAGTTAGTAATGTTTTAGAATTGTAAATATGTTATTTATCTTTATTTCATGTAATGTTTAAGACATCTTATTTGAAATAATAAAAAAAAAATATTTAGTGAAAAAAAGAATTTCAAGAGAAATGACATTGCATTACGACAACTGTGAAGCAGCAGTCAGGTTTATTTTACGTTAAAGTAAGTTTTGTCGGAAAAGTACACCGCCCACGAATACAAAATGTGGCCGTTATCCCTCTTCTTGCCTCACACGCAATGTGACACATTAATAATTACTACTTCACACACTCCTTTTAAGGTTAACAGGAATATTTTTTGGCAAAACATAATGAATTATCACAGGTTGGAAATCTGGCTGTGATAATACGCAAGTACCAGAATTAATTTATTATTTATTACAAAAGCAGGTTATAAAGCACTGAAAGCAGCAAGAAGAACTCAAGAAAGCTCCTAATGCTGGCTTTATAATAAGCACCTCATGCACCAACCAAAGTTTCATGGGGCACTGGCATGAGACCAGCACTGGTGTTCATACCGGCTTAGGCACGGCTGACAGACATTTCTATGTGGGAAAATAAGATACATGAGGTAAATGAAATCAGTGTTGTAATTAATTGTTACAGTGATCCTCCCCAAGGAAGAGCACTATAAATAAATGTATTTATTGATTTATTTATTTGTTGCATGAACAAACCAAGACCAGTGTTTTATTTTCTGTTCGTCCAGACCATCTGGCTCTGCTGGTTTTCAAATGGCCTATTCATTCCCTACCATCTTTCCTAGTCTAGCAGTCCAGAAATCCATGATGAGGGTTTCCCTTTTCCAAAGTTATATGTTAGCAGTAACTGTATGCTGTTTTCCAGGTTGCGGGATATCAGAGTCCATTGCCAGTTGGCTGCCATATATGGCTGCTTGTGCTTTTCCTGTTTACTTAATGTACTTACCCTTCATGAGTTTGAGTGGCAGTCTGCAATACATGGTATGTTAGTGTTTGTATGTATAATGTATGTGTGTTTCTGCATACATATTTATCTTGCTTACTGTTGCACCATGCTGTTCTGGATCATCTAAATTCTAGGATGGTGGTTTCCTGACATCTGCCACTTCTCTTGCAAAGGCCCCCTCTAATCTGTCCCCACCAAGGTGATTAGCCAAGTCTGCTGCTCACTCTCCCCCAGCTAACTTCTGCCAGGATGGCCCCATTACCTGAACCTGGGTGGTTGGCATCACTGATGAGGCTTCATCCCTCTAGACCAGTGAATAAGCATGCTCTGTGTTTCTATCAATTATGTGGGCCTTTCGTTGCAGTCCTAGTGGTGATATCAACAATAAGTACAGTTAGAAATGTGTGCAGATTAATTAAGAGAATACTGCTAAATACAAAATAAAATCAACAAAGTAGTGTTTACCTGCTGCTTGGGGGTACTATCTGGAGTGGAAAAAGTCTAAGGCAGCCTAAGCAAACCATTCACCATGTCCAATTTCCCTGTCAGACAATTTGGAAATATTTCACTGTTAGATTTGTGATGTTGCCTTTTGAAAAGTATGTAGAAGAAGACCAGATGAGATGCTCAAAAGAGGCATCTGGATCATATATTGTATTAATATCAAACATCTGCTGACACTTGGTCTACACTGCAAAAATGTAGCCATTGTAGCATATCCCTATCCTTCTTTCCCACCTATTAAGCACAGACTAAACCTTCAAATGTCATAAAAAGTCACTAGACCTTACTATGTTTGTGTTCCCATATTTAAATTAATTCCATAGTAAGATCAACTGAAAAATGTAAACATAGTTTAAACAGAATCCTGTCACCTCAGGCCAAATTAGCCCTCAGGAGTTCTTAATTGTTAGACAGACACTTCTGCTTAGAAGTAAACATGCCTTCACTTAGGTATTTCTTACCAAACTCTAGAACAATGTAGTAAACTATTTTTTTTCTAAGACACACTTTTCTGTAACTGTTATATAGAGCATATAATTTGAACCATCTCAGAAAGTTTAATATAACTGCTAGCTGTAAATGACATTACCATATGCTTCACATAGTATGTTAGGTTCATAGGTTCATAGGTTCGTACTAGGCTATCTGCCCTATGGCATTTATAAGCCTAGCCAGAGTGTGTGTGGCTTTCACCACCCCTTAGGATGAGAATAATATACCCATTTGTTTGCTGTGCCTCTGTCCAGCAGTGACACAGAGATGATTCCCGGGGTAAACCTACAATCTCCCATCCACTCGTCAAGATTTCTCTTGAACAGAGTCAGTGAGGGGCTCTGCCTCACATGGACTGGGATTCTGTTCCATAGTGAAGGGAGTCTCTGGGTGATGAATCTGTCCCTCCAGCACGTCCTATTTATATCCATGTTGAGGTTTAAGTCTCTTGCTCTCGTGGCTCTGGTGGATCTGGATTTTTTGAGGTGGAGCATGTCCATTAATTCTGGGTTGGACATGGCCTTGTATGTCAGGCACAGATCACCTCTGAGCAGATGGTATGCGACTGAATAGAGCTGGAGTTTCTTCAGTCGGGCAGCGTATGACATATGTTTGAGCCCCTTTATCCTTTTGGTGAGGAACTTTTGGGGTCTTTCCAACTGCTGCAGGTGTCGGGTAAGGTACATTCCGAATGGGGCATTGTACTCAATCATTGGTCTGATAAGTGAAGAGTACAGGGTACAATGACCTCTCCTGATCTGGATGTGAATCCCTTCATGATCAGGTGGGCAATGTAGAAGGTCTTCCTAACCACTTTGGCAATGTGAGTGTCAAAAGAGAGGTTACTGTCAACTTGGGTCCCCAGGTCCCTGATAACTTCTTCCATGTTTAATGGATTATCACCTATGTGGTAATTAGGGGTTACCTTGTTTTTCCCAAAGGGTATGACTATACATTTTTTGGCATTTAGCTTAAGGCCATGGCTCTGGCACCAGTTATCCATTTCTATGAGACCTCTCTGGAGGATGTCTGTGTCTGATGGAGTGTCAATTATGGTGCCCAGTTTGCAGTCATCTGCAAATTTTGTCAGCCACAATCCCCTATGTTTGCCTGCACTTCAGAAAAATA
The DNA here is from genome assembly GCF_019279795.1 of Protopterus annectens. NCBI lineage: Eukaryota > Metazoa > Chordata > Ceratodontiformes > Protopteridae > Protopterus > Protopterus annectens. The sequence goes on from NC_056744.1 coordinate 477,957,978, forward strand.
AATGCCGAACAAGAGGGGCCCAGGACTGAGCCCTGTGGGACACCGCCGTGACCGGCTTAGAGTCTGACATGGCACCAGCAACTCTAACCCTGTGGGTTCTGTCCTTGAGCCAGTTTGCAACCCATCTTGTGACATATGGGTTTACATCTAAGCTGGTGAGCTTTTCTATGATGCCTGAGTGGGGTATTGTGTTGAACGCTTTTGCTAGGTCAAGGTAGGCTGTGTGAACTGCCTTACCCTCATCAATGGCCTTAGTGACTGTTTCGAAAAAGTCGACCAAGTTCAAGAGGCAGGATCTGCCCTTGACAAAGCCAAATTGGGTAGGATCCAGTGTCTGTAGGTCCCCAATGTCTTTATTTATGAGTTCCATTATGATCCTCTCCATAGCTTTGCAGACAAGGCTCGTCAAGCTTATGGGGCGGTAATTTCCAGGGTCTGTAGAAGCACCACCTTTGTGGAGTGGGATCACAGTTGCTGTACACCATTCTTTGGGTACGTATCCTGTAGTAAGGCTAAGATTAAACAGCAGCCTTATGTGTGGGTTTAGTTCCTCATTGAGTTCGTGTAGCACACAGCTGGGGACACCGTCTGGTCCCATTGATGCTGTGTTTTTTGCTTTAGAGAGAGCAGCTCTCACCTGGGCATCTGAGATGTTTGGGAGGCTAGACTCTGGTGGGATAGATATTTCTCCTTTTTGGGGGGGAGGGGAGAAATTTGCACTGAACCTGTCTGCCAGTATGTTGGCAATGTCTGTGGGTTCAGTGATTTTTGTATCATTTTGGACTAATTCTGAGCATATCTGGGAGTTTCCACCCAGGTTTCTAACATAGCTAAAGAAGGCCTTATGATTGTCTTTTGTGTCTTTAGCGATTTTTCTCTCAAAGTTGGCCTTGGATGACTTTATGAGTGATCGTAGTTTTTTGCTAGTATTGATCAGAGATGCCTTCCCTTTTAGGGATTTTGCTCTGTCATGTAGTAGCTTTCTCCTCTTGTTGTAGAGTTTGTTTATGGCTGGGGTCCACCAGACTGGGCGCCTGCCTTTGGTGGAAAGGGTCTTGATTTTATTAGGGATTGCTTGATCCATACATTCCTGGAGGTGCTCAGAGAAGGCATTTGTAAGGGTTTCAGCAGCGTGGGTTGTGGTTTCCACTGGCTCGGGGCCTTGAAGGATACCACTCCAGTCTTAAGAAGTGTGAAGTTTGCTTTTGAGAAGTTCTTCACTGTGGTCTTTTTGCTGGGGTTGGGGCGGATGTGGATCTCCAGTGAGATTAATTTATGGTCTGATCTCACCAATGAGGGATATACTTCCGTGTGGAGCATTTTGTCCCCATGTTTGTGATGATCAGGTCTAGTATATTTTCTCCTCTTGTGGGAATGGTGACTAGTTGTTCCATAGCATTTGAGTTTATGAACTCCAGGAACCTTTGGGCTAGGGTGTTGGGGCTTGAGTAATGTTCCCAGTCTATGTTTGGATAGTTGAAGTCACCCAATATGATGGTGTTTGGAGAGACATTCATACTCTCCAGTGTCTTCAGGAAGGCTGTGTGGGTTTCCTGAGTTTGAGAGGGTGGTCTGTAGCATGCTACAAACTGTAGGGCAGTTTTACCTATGGTTAATTGCACCTGGATGGTCTCTGATGCTTCGTGCATTGCCACTAACCTGGAGGTGTGGGTATCCTTTATGAATATGGATACTCCCCCTCCTTTTGTGGTTTGGTCCAGATTTTGGGGCTGGAACGCATGATATGAGGTATAACCTGATAGTGCTGGGGTGCTCTCAAGAGCCTTGAACCAGGTTTCAGTCACAGCACAGACATCGATGTTCTCCATATTGAGGAGGGCTTCGAGGGTGTGCATCTTGAGGTTTAGACTTCTGGCATTGAGCAGTATTATCTTAGTTTTTTTCCATTTTTGTTTTCTAGGGCGGTAGGTTTATCATTTGAGCCTTGCCTAAAAAAGGCTCTATGGGGGTGGCAAGAGCCTTTGCCAATATCCGGAAGCCCAGGGGTGACAGGTGCAAGCCATCCCTTGTGAAGCAGCGTGGCTTGTCAAGCATGTCATCCCAGGCAGACAGACATTGGATCCCCTTAGAATGACACCAGTAATTAAGCCAATTATTAAAGCTGATCATTTTGTCTCTGTATTGTGGCATAATTCTTGGTGAGGGTAGGATACTGCTCAGGGTCAGGGTCATACCGGCCTGGGCTACATAATCTGAGAGCTCCTCTATGTCTCTTTTCATGTAGTCCAGGGAGGTACGTCTCAGGTCGTTCACACTGGCATGGACAATGACTGAGTCATACTTGTACTTGCTGTGGAGTGACCTGAGTGCTTGTGTTATGTGGCGGATTCTAGCGCCCGACAGGCAGCTTACTGTGATCTTTTCCTTGTTCAGTCTGGTGAGTGGGACGCCAGTGTGTCTGACTATGGAGTCACCTATAACAAGTGTGTCTGGCATTGTGTTTGGCCTTAAGGGCTGTGACTGTTTAGCACACTGACTTTGAGAACTATGTGTTGCATGTCTTATGTCTTGAGGTGGCAGTTACTTGGGTGTCTGCTTTGGAGGCCTCTGTAGTTTTGGTAGATTTTTGATCAGTGCCTCCGAGTATGTCTTTGTGTGTTTATGTGTTTGTTTTGTAGTTGTGATAGTTCTATGTGAAACTGGGTTTGTGGTGTGCGTGGTTTCCTTCTCCTCCTGTCTGGTCTTGCCAGTCCTGAGTTGAGAGAGCTCAGCCTCCAGTTTGGCTATATAGTTGCATCTCTCACATGTATTTGTGTTTTGTGGGAGAAGGAGTGGGTTGTCTGTGTACATGAGGCAATTGTAACATTGCCTCAAGATGCCCAGATTCACCAGCTGAACAGGAGAGGACGCTAGCTACTGACCCTTCGACATGCTAGAAAAAGTGAAAAAGTTTGCTGTGTAACTGAGTCAGAAGGGACCTATAGGGAAATGGGTACTCAAGGGGATTCTAGGCTAATGTAGTACTTTGTTTAGTATATAAGTAATATAAGTTTATAGCATATAGTATATAGTATATAAGTTTATAGCATTTCAACTGCTCATATGTAGTGACTTGTACAACTGATAGTTTCCTAACATACCTTATGAAAAGTCATCTTATAGTATTTTACATTGTATAGACTCTGCTTCTCCAGCTTCTCACTATCCTCTCAAAACACTATGTTGAGTCCTTCACTCTGATCACCCTCCAAATGTTTGTATATCTAAATATGTATATACTATATTTCTGTGTAATCCAAAACTGTCCTCTAACCTGTTGAGAGTATTCAGAAATGTAATGCACTGCACAATCCTGTTCCAATCAGGATTGCTCAGTGCATTACAAGGAAGTGTGATTCAAGGATAGCTGTAGCACTACAGCAGTACAAAGGCTCCAAGAAGTAGCACTATTGTAGTGTTGTATGGCATTGCAAAAATAAACTCTAATGACCTCTTTCTGGAGTGAAGCTGTGGTAGTGTATGCCGTCTTACTATGGTGCACACCCACTGCTGTTTATAGCGGGAGCATGACTATTAATGTGTGTGTGTGTGTGTGTGTGTGTGTGTGTGTGTGTGTGTGTGTGTGTGTGTGTGCGCGCGAAATATTGCATAGGTTTGTAGAGGCAACAGTGTGTTTAGTATTTTATTCAGAAACATGGAAATGAGTAACTAATGAGCTTTGCTCAGCGCATCTCTTTCATATCTCTGAAACACTTTTTAATCAGTAGTAATACTATAGTTTAACCAGCTCACCAGTGAAGCATTAATAGTGCTGCACAGGTAAACTAACTAAAGCATGCATTTTATTTTATTTGTATAACTGTTTTAAACTGCATAATACATAATGAACAGAGAGTATTTCTATAATGTTAATGGCTTTGTTTAAAAGTGAATGAGAAGTGGGTTTTAACCTACATATACTAAATGCATCCATATGCTTTCCTGTACTTTTTCACTGACACGGTTGTACTGACATTATAAATTTTGGTGCTGGCACAGACACTTGTTATTGTAAATTCAAGGTAAAGTGACATAATGCCTAATGAACTAGTATAACAAGATCCACATGAATGTAAAAACTGGGATAATATACTATACAAAGGAATGTGTGTGTTAAAAGGTAATGAGTTAAGTTCATAGGTTCATAGGTTTATACTAGGCTATCTGCCCTAAGGCATTTATAAGCCTAGCCCAAATTTTTGTGGCTTACGCCACCCCTTATATGAAAAAATACTGTGCCCATTAGTTTGTTGTGCCTCTGTCCAGCAGTGACACAGAGATGATTCCCGGGATAAACCTACGATCTCCCATCCACAGGTCAAGATTTCTCTTGAACAGAGCCAGCGAGGTGCTCTGCCTCACATGGACCGGGATTTTATTCCACAGCATAGGGAGTCTCTGAGTGATAAATCTATTCCTCCAGCACATCCTATTTATATCCGTGCTAAGGTTTAAGTTGCTTGCTCTAGTGGTTTTGGTGGATTTGGATTTTTTGAGGTGGAGCATGTCCATTAATTCCGGGTTGGACATGGCCTTGTATGTCAGGCACATGTCACCTCTGAGCAGACGGTAAGCAACTGAATAGAGCTGGAGTTTCTTCAATCTGGCAGCATATGACAGATTTTGGAGTCCCTTTATCCTTTTGGTGAGGAACTTTTGGGGTCTCTCCAATTGCTGCAGATGTCGGGTGAGATACATCCTGAATGGGGCATTGTACTCGATCATTGGTCTGATAAGTGAAGAGTACAGGGGAACAATGACCTCACTAGATCTGGATGTGAATCCCTTCATGATCATGTGGCCAATGTAGAAGGTCTTTCTAACCACTTTAGCAACGTGAGTGTCAAAAGAAAGGCCACTGTCAACCTGGGTCCCCAGGTCCCTGATAACCTCTTCTGTGCTTAGTGGATTGCCACCTATATGGTAGCTTGGGGTTACCTTGTTTTTCCCAAAGGGTATGACTATACATTTTTTGGCATTTAACTTCAGGCCATGGCTCTGGCACCAGCTATCTGTTTCTGTGAGTCCCTTCTGAAGGATATCCGTGTCCGATGCACTTTCCACTATGGCGCCCAGTTTGCAGTCGTCAGCAAACTTTGTCAGCCAAAGTCCTCCCATGTTGGTCTGTACTTCTGAGAAATAGATGCCGAACAATAGGGGGCCAAGGACCGAGCCCTGTGGGACACCACTTGTGACCGGCTTGGAGTCTGACATAGCGCCAGCAACTCTAACCCTGTGGGTTCTGTCCTTAAGCCAGTTTGCAACCCATCTTGTGACATATGGGTTTACATTTAAGCTGGTAAGTTTTTCTACAATACCCGAGTGGGGTATTGTGTCGAAAGCCTTTGCAAGGTCAAGGTAGGCTGTATGGACTGCCTTTCCCTCATCAATGGCCTTGGTGACTGTTTCGAAGAAGTCGACCAAGTTCAAAAGTCATGATCTGCCATTGACGAAGCCAAACTGGGTCGGGTCCAATGTCTGCAAGTCCCCTATATCTTTGTTTATGAGCTCCATTATAATCCTCTCCATAGCTTTGCAGACTAGACTTGTTAAGCTTATGGGGCGGTAATTACCAGGGTCCGTAGAGGCACCGCCTTTGTGGAGTGGGACCACAGTTGCCGTACGCCACTCCTTGGGCACGTATCCTGTGGTAAGGCTGAGATTAAACAGCTGCCTTATGTGCGTGTTTAATTCCTCATTTAGCTCATGTAGCACACAGCCGGGGACACCATCCAGTCCCATTGATGCTGTGTTTTTAGCTTTAGAGAGAGCAGCTTTCACCTGCGCATTTGAGATGTCTGGGAGGCTACACTCCGCTGGGATAGTTATCTCTCCTTTAGGGGGGGAGAAGGGGGTGAAGTTTGCACTGAACCTGTCTGCCAGTATGTTGGCAATGTCTGTGGGTTCAGTGATTTTTGTATCATTTTGGACTAATTCTGAGCATATCTGGGAGTTTCCACCCAGGTTCCTAACATAGCTGAAAAAGGCCTTATGATTGTCCTTTGAATCCATGGCAATTTTTCTCTCAAAATTGGCCTTAGTTGATTTTATGAGTGCTCGTATTTTTTACTAATAATGATCAGGTGTGACTTCCCTTTTATGGATTTTGTTCTATCATGTAATAGCTTTCTCCTCTTATTATAAAGTTTGTTAATGGCTGGGGTCCACCAGACTGGACATTTGCCCTTTGTGGAAAGAGTCTTGGTTTTATTTGGGATTGCCTGATCCATGCAGTCCTGGAGGTGTTCATAGAAGGCATTTGTAAGGGCTTCCGCAGCTTGGGTTGTGGTTTCCACTGGCTCAGGGGCCTTGAAGGATACCACACCAGTCTTGAGTAGTGTGAAGTTTGCTTTAGAGAAGTTCTTCACTGTGGTCTTTTTTGTTTGGGGAGGGGGCAGGATGTGGATTTCCAATGAGATTAGTTTATGATCAGATCTCACCAATGAGGGATATACTTCCGGTGTGGAGCATTTTGTCCCCATGTTTGTGATAATGAGATCTAGTATATTTTCTCCTCTCGTGGGAAAAGTGACTAGCTGTTCCATGGCATTTGAATTTATGAACTCCAGGAACCATTGGGCTAGAAAGTTAGGGCTTGAGTAATGTTCCCAGTCTATATTCGGGTAGTTGAAGTCACCCAATATGATGGTGTTTGGAGATACATTTATACCCTCCAGTGTCTTCAGGAAGGCTGTGTGGGGTTCCTGAGTTTGAGAGGGTGGCCTGTAGCATGCTACAATTTGTTGAGCAGTTTTGCCTATGGTTAGTTGCACCTGGATGGTTTCCGAAGCCTCATGCGTTGCCACCAACCTGGAGGTGTGGGAATCCTTTATGAATATGGATACACCCCCTCCTTTTGTGGTGTGGTCCGGGTTTTGGGGCTGGAACGCATGATATGAGGTAAAACCTAATAGTGCCGGGGTGCTCTCAGGAGCCTTGAACCAGGTTTCAGTTACAGCACAGACATCGATGTTCTCCATACTGAGAAGGGCCTCGAGTGTGTGCATTTTGAGATTTAGACTTCTGGCATTGAGCAGCATTACCCTCAGTTTCTTCCCATTTTGTTTTCTAGGAGTTAGGTTTAGAATTTGAGCCTTGCCTAAAAAGGCACTATGGGGTGGCAAGAGCCTTAGCCAATATCCGAATCCCAGGGTGACAGGTGCAAGCCGTCCCTTGCGAAGCAGTGTGGCTTGTCAAGCATGTCATCCCAGGCAGACAGACACTGGATCCCCTTTGAATGACACCAGACATTAAGCCAATTGTTAAAGCTGATCATCTTGTCTCTATATTGTGGCATCATTCTTGGTGAAGGAAGGATACTGCTCAGGGTCAGGGTCATACCTGCCTGGGCTACATAATCAGAGAGCTCCTCTATGTCTCTTTTCATGTAGTCCAGGGAGGTACGGCTCAGGTCGTTCACACCAGCATGGACACTGACTGTGTCATATTTGTACTTGCCGTGGAGTGTCCTGAGTGCTTGTGTTATGTGGTGGATTCTAGCGCCCGATAGGCAGCTTACTGTGACCCTCTCCTTGTTCAGCCTGGTGAGTGGGACGTCAGTGTGTCTGACTAGGGAGTCACCTATGACAAGTATGTTTGGTGTTGTATTTGGCCTTAAGGGCTGTGACTGCTTTGCACACTGCTTTTGTGGTTTATGTGTTGCTTGTGGGGTGTCTTGAGGTAGCAGTTTGGGTGTCTGCTTTGGAGGCCTCTGCTGTTTAGGTAAATTTTTGCTCAGAGCCTCCAAGTATGTCTTTGTGTGTTTATGTGTTTGATTCAGTGGTGTGGTAGCATTATGTGAGGCTGGTTTTGTGGTGTGTGTAGTTGCCTTCTCCTCCTGTCTGGTCTTGCCAGTCCTGAGTTGAGAGAGCTCAGCCTCCAGTTTGGCTAAATAGCTGCATCTCTCGCAAGTATTTGTGTTATGTGGGAGGAGGAGAGGGTTGTCTGTGTACATGAGGCAGTTATAACATTGCCTCAAGATTCCCAGATTCACCAGCTGGACCGGAGAGGAGATTGACAACTGACCTTTGGACATGCTAGAATAATATTGGGAATTCCTTAATAATTGAAAACAAGGGCCAGTGGGGAGTGAGGGTGTAGTGCTTTTAATTTTTAGTGCTGACTTCTATAATTGCTTTAGTGAGCAAGTGCCAGGTAACTTGAGTGCAATGTGTTACAAGTAACTAAATGCAAAAACGACAAACAGTAACTTTCAAGTGAAACAAGGAACTAGTACAGTAAGCAATGCAGATATCACTAATGATCCACAGAAGCGCTGAGAAGCCGCGTATTAGGTGGAATTAGCTTACAGGGAAATAACAAGCAAACAAACAACAAGCATATAAACAAAGCTAGATTCAGAAGGCCTGGATCTAGTCTATGCTAGAGCAAACAGGGTGTACCAATTTCAGTAAGATACAGTTCAAATATTCAAGCACTATAAACCTTTAACCAGAAATTCCCAGCTCAGAAGGGCATGAGACTTTCATGTGAAGAAAGTAGTGAATTTCACATAAAGTGTGGACATTGACTTCTGATTTCTAAATTATAACTTGTATATAAATTATGTACTCTTGTTCAGGATAAGATAAAATATAAAAGTATACTGCATTCTTTTGTTAGCAGAGGTACAGCTCAAATCTTACCTCCCACCTACATATTTGTGGTAAAATCATGTTTTCTCTGTAAAGCATGAAAAAGTATCCAAATGTTAAATAAGAAAAAAATAATGAAAAGTGGGTTTACCTTAATGCAAAGGTCACAGAATCATGTAGTTGGTATTATATTACTGGTGATTAATATTAAAAAGAAGTTATGTTCTTACCATAACATTCCATCTTTGCCGTTCATCTTCATTCATTCATTACTGATGGGTGTTGGTTCCATCCTGGGAACCGAGTTGGCATTATAACAAGCTCATGCCAGCCAAGAAACTCTCGAGCTAAGCTTTACCCATAGGTTCATAGGTAGATACTAGGCTATTAGCCCTAGGGCCTATATAAGCCTAGCCAAAAAGGTACCCTGGCTTTCGCCACCCAAGAAAATTATTTTCCTGTGCCCCTGTCGAGCAGAGCCACAGAAGTGATCCCTGGGGTGAATTTCCTATTTCCCATCCAATCATCAAGATTTTTCATAAATAGTGCTAATGAGGAGCTCTGTTTGACATACATAGGTAGGCTGTTCCAGAGTATGGGAAGTCTCTGGGACAGGAATCTATCACTCCAGCATGTTCTGTTTATTGTGGTGACAAGGTTTAGGTCCCTAGAGCATGTAGCTCAGTGGGATTGGGACTTCTTTAAGTGGAGCATGTCCAACAGCTCTGGGTTTGACAGCTTTGTATGTTAGGCAGAGATCGCCTCTAAGTAGGCGATATGTGACGGAGTAAAGCTGGAGATTTTTGAGACGGTCTCCGTAGGGCATCTGTTTGAGGCCAGTAATCCTCTTTATGAGGTATTTCTGCAGCCTTTCCAGTTGTTGTAGATGCCTTGTGAGGTACATACCAAAAGAGGCGTTGTACTCTATAATGGGTCTAATGAGTGATGAGTAGAGGGGAACAATGACCTCTTTTTTTTCTGGATAAGAACTTTTTTGTGATGAGGTGAGCCACGTAGAAGGATTTCCTGACCACTGTGGCAATGTGATTATCAAAGGAGAGACTACTGTCCACATGTGTCCCAAGGTCTCTTATCACACTTTTGGCGTTAAGTAGACTATCACTTATGTGATAGTTCATGGGTACAGAGTTTTTACCAAAGGGGATGACAGTACACTTTTTGGCATTGAGCTTCAGGCCATGGCTTTGACACCAGGCATCTGTCTCAGTGAGGCCCTTTTGTAGTATGTCCACGTCATTAGGAGTTTTGATTATGGCTCCTAGTTTGCAGTCATCTGCAAACTGTTAGCCAAAGACCTTCTGTGTTAGCCTGTACTTCAGAGAAGTAGATACCAAACAGGAGAAGACCCAGGACTGAACCCTGTGGTACTCCACTTGTCACTGGTCTGAAGTCGGATTTGGAGTCTGCTACTTTCACAGTGTGGGTTCTGTCCATGAGCCAGTTGGCAACCCATCTTGTGACACAGGGATTTATACCTAGTTTAGTGAGATTATCTATAATTCTGGAGTGGGGGATGGTGTCGAAAGCCTTGGCGAGATCTAGATTAGCTGTGAGAACCACCTTACCCTCATCTATGGCTTTGGTGACTGCTTCAAAGAAGTCAATCAGGTTTAGGAGACATGATCTGCATTTTACAAACCCGAACTGGGTAGTATCCAGAGTTTGGAGATTACCAATGTCTTTCTTTATGACTTCCATGATGATACGTTCCATGGCCTTGCAGACCAGGCTTGTCAGGCTAATGGGGCGGTAGTTCCCAGGGTCTGGCGTGGCTCCCCCTTTGTGGAGTAGGATAACTGTCACAGTGCACCATTCAGTGGACATAAAGCCTGAGGTGAGGCTATGATTGAACATGGTACTTGGGTAGGGTGCCAGTTCATTCTGTAGTTCCAGTAGAACGCAGCCTGGGATATTGTCAGGTCCCATGGATGCTGTGTTCTTGGCTTTGGAGAGTGTGTTATTTACCTCTGTAGCTGTGATTACAGGAACTTTGCATTCTTCTGGTATAGAGATGGGCCCTCTGGGGGGTGAGAGGGGGGTAAAGTTAGCACTGAACCTATCTGCCAGGATGTTGGCAATATCAGTTGTTTCTGTATATTTAGTGCCATTGTGCTGTAACTCAGAACAGATCTGAGTGTTGCCACTGAGATTCTTGACATAGCTATAGAATGCTTTGTGGTTGTCTTTAGAGCCAGTGGCAGTTTTGTTTTCATAACTAGCTTTGGGGGATTTTATGAGGGATCTCAGCTTCTTACTGAGGTTGACCAGGGAGTTCCTCCAGTCATGGGATTTTACTCTTTTTTTGCAACACTTTCTTTCTTCTGTTGTAGAGTTTGTTTATGGCAGAGGACAACCAGATTGGCTTCCTTTTTTTGGAGGATAGCATCTTGGTTCTATTAGGGATAGCATGATCCATGCACTTGTGTAAGTGCTTATAAAGTGCATTTGTGTAGGATTCAGTAGTCCTTCCTTTATTGTCCGTCTGCATGGGTGTCATGAAGTTTGTCACTTCTGCCTTAAGAATTGTGAAGTTGGCTTTGGAGAAGGTTTTTACAGTGGTTTCCCTAATTGGCGGTGGGGGCGGGATGTGGATGTCTAGGGTGATTGGCTTGTGGTCGGATCTGACCAACGAGTACTTGACCTCTGGTGTGGAACACCAGTTTCCCATGTTGGTAATGACCAGGTCTAGGATATTGCTGCCCCTGGTGGGGGTGTGAATAAGTTGATCCAAGGTGTTGGAATTTATGAATTTCAGAAAATGTTGAGCAAAAGAGTTGGCACATGAGTAGTTTTCCCAGTTAATGGTGGGGTAGTTGAAATCGCCCATTATTAGGGTGTTGGGTTGTACCCTAATACTTTCCAGTGCATGAAGAAATGAGGAGTGGGAATCCTGGGGCATGGTGGGGGGTCTGTAGCAAGCTACAATTTGGATTGCGGTCTTGCCCAGAGTTAGTTGCACTTGGATAATCTCTGATGCATTATGCTGTGCAACTAGCCTGGAGGTGTGGATATCCTTAATGAATATGGACACGCCTCCACCTTTAGTGCTTCGTTCCGGGTTAGGTGGCTGAAAGGTGTGGTATGAATTATAGCCTGGTAACGCAGGGGGTGCTCTCTGGAGCTTTGAACCAGGTCTCTGTCACTGCACAGATGTCGATGTTCTCCATTTTAAGGAGTGCCTCGAGTGAGTGCATTTTGAGGTTTAGACTTCTAGCATTGAGTAGCATTACCCTCAGATTTTGCTTGCTTGTACCTGTTATGGTGTTGAATTTGTCATTTGAACCTTGCCTAAAAAAGGCACTATAGGGGTGGCAAGAGCCTTAGCCAGTATCCGGAATCCCAAGGGTGACAGATGCAGGCCATCTCTGGCAAAGCGTCGTGGTCTGTCGATTATGTCGTCTCAGGCAGACAAATACTGAATCCCCTTGGAATGACACCGGAAGCTTAGCCAATTGTTGAAGTCAATCATTTTGTCCTTGTATGTCCTCCCCGTGGTTGAGTGGGCGTTCGAAAGACATGCGTTGAATGGGCGTTTCTTCGTTGAAGGTTGGGCATCGGGCTGGTAACCCGACACCATAAAAAACAACTGCCAATCATTACCGGAATGGAGTTCCGCTGTCGCGACCCCTAGCCGGGAATAGCCGAAAGACAAACAACAACTGTATTATCATTCTGGGTGATGGCAGGATGCTACTCAGGGCTAGGGTCATACCTGCCGGGGCTACAAGATCTGAGAGCTCCTCCATGTCTCTCTTCATGTAGTCCAGTGAGGTATGTCTCAGGTCATTCACACCAACATGGGCAATGACAGTGTCATATTTGTACTTGTTGTGGAGTGACCTGAGTGCATGCGTTATGTGGTGGATCCTGGCACCTGGCAGGCAGCTGACAGTAACTTTCTCCTTGTTTAGCCTGGTGAGTGGAACATCAGTGTGCCTAACTATAGAGTCACCTATGACTTGAGTGTTGGGTACGTTATGCCTTGTGGGCTGTGGTTGAGTGGCACACAGAGTTTGTGGGCTATATGTCATTTGGGTTGTGTTGGGGGGGGTGGAGTTTGCTTGCGTTTCTGCTTTGGAGGTCCCTGATGCTTGGGCAGGTTTTTATTGAGAGCCTCCATGAATGTAGGTGTGTGTTTTGTGTTTCTATGTATGTGTTTTGGTGGTGTAAATTTTGAGGGACTATGTGATGAGTGTGGTGCAACTGTTTACCTTCTCCTCTTGACTGTCTAGTAGTCCAGTCTTGGATGAAGAGAGCTTTGCTTCCAGTTTGGCTATATAAGTGTATCTCTCACAGATTGTAGTGTTGGGTGGTAGGAGGAGAGGGTTGTCGGTGTACATGATACAATTGCTGCATTGCCCCAAGATGCCCAGATTCATCCGGTAGACAGGAGAAATCACTGAGACCTGACCCTTAGACATGCCTGGATAGGTGCTTATTTATTAAGTACTAAAAACTGCTTTCTTCTAGACAAGTGAGAAAAGTTGAGTGCTGTAGTAATTTGCAGCTTATTTATGTCTTACAATGAGTTCTGAACAAGTGCTGAGTTCAAAGAAACAGATTTGAGTGCTGAAACTAGAAAACTGGCTAGTTCTAAAAAACAAAATTAAGCTAGAAGGCTGCCCTCCAACACAGAAAGGCTTGGGGGCTCAGAAGCCTACAAACAGTCTACAGTTACAGGAAAGGCAGTAAACAAGCTTAAACATTTTTTTTTCTTTCCCAGATGCTCTCTTTGTACACATTAGTAGTGTCTGAAATCAGAATATGATCTCACTGCACTCAGTTGAGTGAGCAAATGAGATTGGCCCAGAAGGAGTATCCAAACACAAAATTACAAGAGGGGTGGTCAATTTCAAAGCCACCAAGATTACCACCAAAACAAAACCAGGGAGGGTGGGTGGGTAACTAACCGAAAAAACAGAGTCAAAACTTCCAGTTCAGTTAATATTCAACGCAACACAAATAAATCAATTAAAATGCTGTATTATTTGAAAAAAGTGCAGATAAAAGATACTTAAATTCTCTTATACGTCCAGTTGAATACAGCTAGATCTTAGCCAGCCAAAGTTCAGGTTTTAGGCAGAAAATATTCCAAAATGTACCACTTAAATAGGCAGTGTCCCTCTCCCTGTTACCTCAGATCGAGTTTGCCCATGATAAAGAAAGAAGAGGCTTTTTCTCAGTAGGTCCTCTAATGTGAGATTTGGACCAATTCCAAACCTCCAGGAGCCCCCTTGGAGGGGGAAGGATGGTGGGACATAATTAATGAATGAAGATGAACAGCACAGATGGAGTGTTATGTAAGAACATAACTTCTTTATCTGATGTTGTTAATCTTCATTCATGCCTTACTGATGGGACAGAGTCCCTAGCTACTTTTGAAGGATGTTCCTGAGTACCATTGAACCAAAGGATGCTCTCCCCCTGGACAACAAATCCAATTTGTAATGAGTTATAAAGGTATGAGGGGCAGCCCAAGTTGCATCTGCACAGATATCATCCATTGAAGCCTTTGAATGAAAAGCAACAGAAGTTGCCATTGATCTGGTGGAGTGTGCTTTGACCTTGCTCGAGAGAGGAATTTTATTATGTTGGTAGACCAAGGATATACAGTTTCTCAAGGATTTAGATAAGGTCACTTTAGAAACAGAGTTTCCCAATTTAGGGCCTGAATAGGAGACAAACAACTGGTCTGATTTACTTACTGATTTAGTTCTGCCCAGATAAAATCATAATTGTCTATGTACATCCAGCAAATAAAGGCAGTATTCTCCTTTATATGAGTAGTTAGGAAAAAAAGACTGGTAGGTCAATGGTCTGGTTAAATGTCAATTCTAAAATAACATTGGGCAGAAAGGAAGGGTTAGTCCAGAGTGATACTCTAGCCTTATGAAAGACCATGTATGGGCGTTTTATGCACAATACTTGAAGCTCAGATATGCGTCTTGCTGAGCTGACTGCTACTAAAAATAGTGATTTCCAGGATAAGAACTTTATATCGCAAGTGGCAGCAGGTTCAAAAGATGGTCATGTCAGGGATTGCAGTACTAGTGTTAAACTCCAAGTCTCGATTGGTTCCTTGAAGGGTGGTCTGATATACGAGACTCCTTTCAAGAAGGTTTTACAGAGACGATGTGAGATTAAGGTTGAATCTTGGAATCCAATATGGAAGTTTGAGATAGCAGCCAAATGTACTCGAATGGTGGCGGCTGCTGCTCCTGAATGAAGAAGACCTGACAGATAATCCAAAACGACACTAACAGGAGCTGAGCAAGGGTCTAGTTCTCTTTGTCAGGACCAAGTAAGGAATCGCTTCCACTAGCTAAGATAGATTTTCCTGGTGGATGGTTTATGTGAAGCCAGAAGGACTTCACTTACTGGGGAGGTAAGGTTATTCTGCCTGGCTGTTACTGGAAGTGGAGAAACCAAGCTGTCAGCTTGAGACTGAATATGTTTGGGTAAGTCAGCCTTTGCGGGTGTGAGATCAATTCTGGAGTTGGATCCAGAATCCATGAGTAACAAAGTACATAATTATGGAAGAGGTGGTGTTATTACTTTCTCTCTAGATGTCATTATCTTTAATGTTTGTATGATGTCTAATGTCCACCACACCATGGAATTGGACTTTAGTGTTTTCTAGTATTTCCCGATCATACCCCTCAACTGTAATGCCCAGAATTTTACCTCATATTTTTGGTCTGTTTCTCTTAAAACTGTGGGTTTCTGGCAAATCACTGAGGGATGAAGTCAGAAAAATAATTCAAGACATTTGAGTTTTAGACTTTATACCCTTCAGAAAATCCATGCTAATGCAAAACTGGTTATTCTGTCAGCTTTCTAAGTTTGTAAGAGTAATATTTAATAAATGCCTCTATTTTGGGGCCTTTGTCCCCCGATTATTTATTGCTTTGTCCAGCTTTCTTGCTGTAAGAGGTTGAGAGGTATGTTTGCAGTGTTAGGTAATCATGCTCTTTTGCCAGTGCTGATTGTGGAGATGGAAATTTGTATATTCTCCACCTGTTAAGGGGGCAGTGGGGTTAAATTTGCCTGTCTGGGTATGGCAGGGGGTAGACATTCCTACCTTTCAAGGTTTGATGTGGCAGTTGCATATTATATAGCCTTACACAACTCCAACTTAGTAGCCCTTTGTATATGTGATGCCCTTGCCCTGGCCCAGCAATCAAGGAGCCTCAGTCCTCACCACCAACACACCAGTGAGGGGTGTCCATATAGGGAAAGTTTCCATTAAGAGCACACAGAGATCACAGTCAGTCTGGGACTGGTTTCTCCCTTTCTCTCCAGGTCCCCAACAAGACTCACCACTGGCACAGCTAGAGGGTCTAAATCTCATCCTAGTGGGCAAGCTAAAACCTCCAGCACCCTCTATGTCCAACCAGTGCTTCATGTCCCTGCCCAAGTAACTGACACACACACACACACACACACACACACACACACACACACACACACACAGACACAGACACACACACACACACACACACACACTTGAATTTATACAACCACACAAACACTCCTGGGGAAAGCTGGCACAGGTTCTCCAGCCGTGCCCCTTTTCTACCCAGTCTAAAAGATGGTACCAGATGCCACCACCCACTAATATTTATCAGCTACTCAAAGGCTCTTAAAAAGGTGTCCAATTATTACTGTGTAATATTATTATCCAAATGGTAAGTGTGACCTAACAGTCAGGACTTATTTGGAGTGACTTTGTACAGCATCACTATATACACGCAGTGTACTCTAGAGCTTAAATTAACTCTACATAAAACATCCAAAGTTGAAAGGTTTAAAAATATTTAATAATAAAAACACAAGACAATACTTCTTACTACACAGTGCTAGTCAGGAGTTCAGAGATCACAGAGAAATACATAAAATAATACATTAGGAAAGTTCTAACATCAACACAGAAAAACACTTAGTCTAATCTTCCTAATTCCTAGTTATTTCTAAGAGAAAACACAGTTCTGAATAACTTACATATAGAGCAAAGCAGTGCTGGTGATGTTGGATGTTCTCAAGACAAAATGCTATGAGATCTCTGATTCTCTCTCTTTAAATTGATAACACAGAACTGCTTCACATGACGTCATTCTTCACACTTCTCTGGTGTTCCCAGGCTAACAGCAATTACATTTACATTCTTTACACCTGGTCAGAAACCAGAGCAATAAAGGACATTTATACATGCAAATTATGGCCATTAACTCTGGTCTTAAAACAATACGCAGGATGCCTACCTCTAAACATATCGGCAGTCATAAAATGCTTGACAGCTTTCTTACAACAGAGTGCACTGTTGTTACATGTTTGCAGTTCTATATCCAATGCAGTCTTTTCACATTTAAGAGAACAAGCCTGTGGCTTACATTAATATTTACAAATGACAGCATTATCTGTAAAATTTTATCTGGCTAGGCTGGCAGCCTTTACCTATCTTCACATACCCCCCGCCCCCCGGAGAACTCAAACTAGTTTTTCATGTGACCCTTGAGAAGCGCTGCTTGAAAGGGTTAGGTCTATCTGAGTATACCTTACCCCATTCCCTATCTTGAGAGCCCATCTGCGTTGGCATTGCTAATCCCACTGCAGTGCTGCACTGACATATCTTATGCTTGCAACCCTAGGTTCCATCTTAGCAACTTGGCATTTTTCTGGCTGGCTATGTGTCACCATGTTAGGGGGTTATGATCTGTCACTACAGTGAATTTTTTTCCATACAGATAAGGCTAACGTTTCTGCAGTGCCCAGACTGTGGCTAGACATTCCTTTTCTACAGCTACATAGCATTCCTTCCTGGGTTGCAGCTTACGACTGAGGTAAACCACTGGGTGCTCGTCACCCTCTGAAGAAATCTGGCTAAGTACAGCCCCCACCCCATGGTTTGAAGCATCCACCTACACAACAGATTCTTTTCTGTAATCTGGACTGGGTAACACAGGGGGTCCTCCCAAAGCTTCTTTAAGCTTCTGGAATGCCTGCTCACATGCTGTGGTCCACACTACCTTATCTGGCCTGTTCTTTCTTGTGTGGTCTGTGAAGGGAGCATCTATGGTACTATAACTGGGGATGAACTTTCTGTAGTACCCTGCTGTCCCTAAGAATGCCCTCACCTGCCTTTTGGTAACAGGTGCAGGCCATGCCTGAATGGCTTCTACTTTGGCAGGTTCTGGCCTGATCTTACCACTCCCCACACTGTGTCCCAGGTAGGAGACCTCTGCCATACCCACCTGACATTTGCTCAGCTTAATGGTCAACCCTGCCCTCTGTAGTCTGCCCAGCACCTCCCTGACATGTTGAAGGTGCTCTTGCCAGGAATGGCTGTAGATAGCAATATCATCTAGGTAAGCAAGGGCAAACCTTCCAGCTCCTGGTAGGATATGATCTACCAGCCTCTGGAAAGTTGCAGGGGCATTTTTCCTCCCAAAGGGGATCTTTGTGAACTCATACAAGCCAAAAGGAGTCACATAGGCTGACTTCTCTGTAGCACTGGGAGTCAAGGGCATCTCCAGTAACCCTTGGTAAGATCAGTGGTTGTAAGATACTTAGCCCCACCCAGCTGCTCTAGGGCCTCATCTGTCCTAGGCATAGGGTAAGCATCTGACTCGGTGTGGCTATTTAATTTCACGTAGTCCACACAGAACCTGGTTCTATCATCCTTCTTTGGCACCAACACCACTGGGGAGGCCCAGGGACTATTGAACTCTTGAATTTATCCCTAGTTCCAACATCTCCTGTATCTCCTCTCTCAGAGACTGTTTGACTCTCAGGCACCCTATAAGGGGCCTGCCTAATAGGCCTTTGGGATCCTGTATCCACCTGGTGCTGCACCAGGTGGGTGCACCCTGGTTTCCCAGTGAATATGTCCTCAAACTCCTGTAACACTGCTCAGATTTCTTGAACCTGGGTAGGAGAGGGGTGCTGGGACATTGCTACCTCTTCCACTGAAGTGTCAGTCCGAGCCTCACTGAGTAGATCAGTCACCAAATCTCCCTCAGACTCCTCCTGCAATCCACTGCAAATGCTCAGCACAAGGGCCTCCCTATCTTGGTAAGGTTTCATCATGTTAACATGGTACAATTTGTGCTCCTGCCTAGCAGTTCCACCATGTAGTTAACATCACTTACCACCTTGTAGGGACCCTCCCAATCTGCTTTCAGCTTGTTGTCTGACAGGAATGAGAACCATTACCTGCTGCCATATAGCATACTCTCTAGCTCAAGCATTCCTGTCATACTACACCTTTTTCTGTTGTTGTTCTTCTGCCAGGTCCTCCTGGGCCAAGCCCATGAGTTCCCTGAGCCTTGTCCTGAGGTTTAGGACATATGCTACAACAGATTTCTTGTGAGGTTCACACCCACATTCCCACTCATCTTGAATTAACTCTAGAGGTCCCCTCACCCGATACCGATACAACAACTCAAAGGGTGAAAAATCTGTATATTCCTGGGGAACCTCTCTGTAAGCAAATAACAGATGGGGCAAATATTTGCCCCACTCCCTCTTAAACTGGTCTGCAAATGCCCGTAGCATGGACTTGATTGTAGAGTTTAACCTCTCAACAAGACCATTAGTCTGGGGATGGTAGGGGGTGGTCTTCAGGTGCTTCACCCCACAGTACTTCCACAGACAAGCTAGCAGGTCTGACATGAAATTGGCACCTCTGTCAGTCAGTATTTATTTTGGGATACCTACCCTGCTGAAAATCTCTAACAAAGCATTTGCCACCTTTTCTGCCTCAATGGAGGACAGACCCACTGCCTCAGGGTATTGTGAAGCTTAATCCACTACCACTAGGATATACTTTTTTCCTGTGGAACTTGGGGTACTCAAGAGGCCCCACAATGTCCATAGCTACCCTCTAAAATTGCTCCTCAATCACAGGCAAAGGCATCAAAGGAGTTCTCACCTTGTCTCCTGTCTTGCCTACCTTTTGGCACTGCTCACAGGTCCTGCAGTACCCTGTTACATCTCTAAACATTCCAGGCCAATAGACGTTTTACATAATACGTCTCTTTGCACATTATATGCCCATATGACCTGCAAAGGGAATATCATGGGCTATGGCTAGAAGCGCCAGATGGCAGGCTCTAGGGCATTACCAACTGCTGTACTCTCTTACCTTCAAGCCCTCCCTCTGCTCTCTATACAGTAACCCTTTGTCCCAGTATACAGATTCCCCCTTCTCTTCAGAATCGGGTGCCTCCCTAGCTACCTGCCTCAGGCCTTGCGATGTAGGGTCTGAGAGCTGAGCCTGTCTCAACACTCTCTTTGTAACCCTTCCCAGATCCCCTTACACAGGAAGTCTGGCATCTGGTGCCTTGGTACTACTACTCACCTCTACCTTTGCAGTCATTCTGTCCAAGGGAACATCAGTACCCACAAGCAGCTGTGGCTCACCTTAAGTTTCACAGCTACAGAGTAGCTCCCACCCTGAAGTAGCCACCTCACCAGTCCTGGCTGCATGTATGCAGTCTGTCTGGATCTCCCCCAGGCTACCAGACTCACATGTTTGTCCCCTAGCCTGACTGCGTGTAACTGCATAAGCACATGGTACTTCCTCATCCAAATCCTTCCCTATCAGGACATCTGCAGGATGGTAGTTTGGTACCCTTGTTGTCTCAAGACAATCTACTATTGGCATTTTGTCTTTCCCACTTAACTGGCTCTCTCACCTTTTGTTCCCCACCTTGCCTCCATGGACACTTGTATGCCATATGGCCCCACTGGTTGCATTCAAAATATTTAACCCTAGGTCCTGGATGTATACCTGGACTAGTGGCTTCCCCTGCTACTGGCAGATTCTGTTGGGGCAGTCTGTGTTGCCCACCATGGGTTCCTTTAGACCCATGAGCAGTACTGGGGGTCCCTTTCCTGTGCAGCGATGCCCTGCTTGCTAGGTATAAGTCTCCTTTCTTCCCCAACTCATCTGAAGTAGCGCATTGTCTATCAGCTAACCAGATCCTCATGTCCTCAGGCAAAGTGCTAAGGGCTTGTTCCCTCACCAAAAGGTCTGCCAGCCCTTCAAAAGTGGTGACCTGACATCCACTCACCCACCTATGAAAATAAGTGCTCAGTTCAGCAACATATTCACACACATTTTCATCTGCCTTGCATCTGTGCTCACGAAACTTTTTCCTATAAGTTTCAGGTGTTAGCTTAAAACATTCTAACAAGCAATGCTTAACAACAGTGTAATTTAAAACCGTCAACGTCAGACATTTTAGACAACACAGTTACCATGGAGTAAGGGGGTCAGGAACCATACCCATAGCCTTTGGTCAACATCATACTGTTTACATACTCTCTCAAACATATGAATGAAACTATCAAAATTATCCCCCTCTTTAAACTCTGGAAGAAATGTACTGACCTTTTGTGCTTCCGGGGTCCAGTTACTCCTTTCCCCATTACCTCCATGACTCTGGCAAAGAGTCAGCAGCTCCCTCTCATGCTACCTCTGCCTGTCCTTTTCCTCAGCTTCCAGGCATAGCAGTTTCTAATTCTCCTCAGTCTGCAGACATCTCAGTCTCTCAGCTGCTTCTATTTTCAAATGCCTGGCCTCCAGCTCAAGTCTCTTTAGCTCCAGATGGATTTTTAAGTCCCCTGCAGAAAGGTTGAGCTCTGCATTCTCTGAGGGTGGTACATCTCCACTGCCAGTCTGATCATCCTCCTGGTTGCTGTTTTCTGATGCAGCTGTGACCAAAGCTGCAATCATGTTTGCCTTAGTCAGGTTTCCATGCACAAGTCCCCTAGCTTGGCACATCTCAGCCAGCTGGCTCCTTGTCAGCTTTCCGTACTCTGCTGACATGCTGCCTCCTCTCCCTGACTAACTAAGCTAACAAAAGAAATAAAACAATTGTGATCTGAACTCTGAGTATTCACTGCATTGCTGATTTAGAGTAGAAATCACCTTCGGTGATCACTGTACACAAGCTAAAAGAATTCACTCTATCCACACCACTACAAGCCAATTAGTATTTGCCAACCAATTAATATATGGTGCGGATATCCCACCACTGCCAAAAAATTAATATGTGACACCTGTGCTTTGGCCCAGCAATCAAGAAGCCTCAGTCCTCACCACTAACACCAGTGAGGGGTGTCCATACAGGGAAAGGATAATAAATACACACACAGTAAGGTACAATTTCCCTTTAAGAGCACACAGAGATCACAGTCAGTCTGGAGCTGGTTTCTCCCTTTCTCTCCAGGTCCCCAATAAGACTCCTCACTGGCACAGCTATAGGATCCAGATCTCAGCCTAGTGGGCAAGCTAAAACCTCTAGCACCCTCTCTGTCCAACCATTGCTTTGTGTCCCTTATTGACAAACACACACTTTGAAATAAGAGTTTATACAACCACACAGACACTCCTGGGGGAGGCTGGCACAGGTTCTCCAGCCATGCCCCTTTTCTTCCCAGTCTAAAATTTAGTACCAGCTGCCACCATCCACTAATATATATCAGCTACTCAAAGGCCCTTAAAAGGGTGTCCAATTATTACTGTGCAATATTATTATACAAATGGTGTGTGTGATCTAACAGTCAAGACTTATTTGGAGTGACTTGGTACAGCATCACTATATATGTGCAATGGGTACTTATGTATTATTGCAACCACATTTCTGCACTGCCATTTTCCCACCATATTCACATGCCTGCTTCTTGTCACTCATCCTTAAAGTTAAAAGCTGGTGAAAGGCAGCACATTTCCCAACAACAGATGCGGTCCATTTGAAGCTCCTTTCCGTGGCCGCAACATAATCTCCGATAGTAATTATTGCAACCACGTTTCCGCACTGCCATTTTTCCCACCATATTCACATGCCTGCTGCTTGTCACTCATCCTTAAAGTTAAAAGCTGGTGAAAGGCAGCAAATTTCCCAACAACAGATGCGGTCCATTTGAAACCCCTTTCCGTGGCCGCAACATAATCTTCGATAGTAATTATTGCAACCACGTTTGCGCACTGCCATTTTTCCCACTGTATTCACATGCCTGCTGCTTGTCACTCCTCCTTAAAGGAGCACATTTCCCAACAACAGATGCAGTCCATTTGAAACCCCTTCCTGTGGCTGCAACGTAACCTGTCAGCTAGGATGTTGGCAATGTCTGTGGGTTCAGTGTATTTTTTTGTCATTTTGGACTAATTCTGAGCATATCTGGGAATTACCACCCAGGTTCCTAACATAACTAAAGAAAGCCTTGTGATTATCCTTAATGTCCTGTGCAATTTTTCTCTCAAAGCTGGCCTTAGACAATTTTATGAGTGCCCATAGTTTTTTGCTAATACTGATCAGTGATGCCTTCCCTTTTTGGGATTTTGCTCTATCATTTAGTAGCTTCCTCCTTCTATTGTATAGTTTGTTTATGGCTGGGGTCCACCAAACAGGACGTCTACCTTTGGAGGATTGGGTCTTGGTTTTATTTGGGATCGCATGATCCATGCATTCCTGAAGGTGTTCATAGAATGCGTTTATAAAGGATTCTGGTCTGGGCCGTATTTTCCACAGGCCGGGGCTTTGAAGGATTCCACCTCGGTTTTGAGGAGTGTGAAATTTGCTTTAGAGAAGTTTTTCACTGTGGTTTTCTGGGCAGGGGGTGGGGTCGGGATGTGAATATCCAGTGAGATTGGTTCATGGTCTGATCTTACCAGTGAGGGATACACTTCTGGTCTGGAGCATAGAGTCCCCATGTTGGTGATGATCAGGTCCAGTATGTTTTCCCCTCTTGTGGGAGTGGTAACAAGTTGTTCCATAGCATTTGAGTTTATAGACATGCTGTCAGTAAAGTGCCTAAACTTTGAATAACACACTGTAACATTTTATAGATAACACTGCAGAAATGAAATTGTCCTAGTAAGGAAAATAGACTATATGACATTTTACCAACATTAATGAATCGATTTAATGATCGGGAAGCAACCTGTAGTGTGGCCTGAAAAATCTGGTTGCGATAATACTAAAGTACCCAAAATTCTATCTGGCTAGGCTGGCAGCCTTTACCTAACTTCACAGCATAGTTGACAGAATTCATAAAAATTAATTGAAATATGCGCCACCGGTCCTCTAAGCAAGACTTGTGGTCGAGGATTCTGGTTTTGGTGGTAAGTTAATCAGCTGCAATAACAAACCATGGGCGACAATGGAGCGTACTAGACTGAAATAGTCCTTGCGATCATGATTTGTAATGTTATATGGCACATTTGTTATGACAGCAGTGCGCATGTGCACAACTATCCTTCTCCCTTAAAAATTCGGCCATCACGCAAATGCTTTATTCCTGTCTAGAGTTCCTGGCTATCATCAAGTTAATAAAGGCTGAAGTGTCTACTACCGCACGATACAATGAGGGTTATTATTTTACTTCAGAAGTTATATACTTGTTTTTATTGGCGTAAGTCGTGGTTATGCTTCTTCTGCAATTGCCTCGTCCTGCATGGCAAATAACCACGGTCCACTTACCTGGTTAGCAAATGGCCATGGTTTCTTATAGCTCGCAGATGTAAGAACACTGAACAAATGAATGAAAACTTAAATCAGGACACATAAGAAATCATGCACTTTAGCCCATCTTTGAAAGATAACCCGTAATGCGTTGATGTCATGTTTTAGTTCGTTTATTGCTAGGAAAATGTAAGGTGCAGTGATTCTTAACCCAGTGAACATCTTTGGAAGGAAGGAGCTGTAGTGCGTTACTTAGCAACCGTATAAACAAACACCGGAACACGCGGACTAGTCTTTGCTCTGTAGTAACTAAGGCTTAGCCGTACCTCTAGGATTGTTCGAAGTAGTACTAGAGGCCAAGACAACTTCCGGAACAATCTAGCAAGTGAGCAAACTATTACACTACCTGGAATAAAAAACTCTTGAAAAGAGTGCAAATGGCAGGGAAGAGTGATCGGGTTAAGGAGCCGCTGGACTTCGTGCATCAAAATGCAATTCTTTGTGAGACAATTTCAAAGGAGCTACGATGCCAGAAGCTTTGCACCACGTTCAGCGTAAACCCTTTCCGCAAGAGTAGGTCTCAGATATCTTCTCTAATAAAAAATGTGGAATGTGATGATGGTCTAAGTGTGTGTGTGTGTGTTGGGAAACGTGGCTAGAGCTGCGCTAATATAAGCAGAGTAAGGTTTATTTATCGCAAAAAGGGATCCCAGAAGTTTGAGTTTATTGTAATATACATTTCAGAGCAACCAACTGGTAACGCTAATCACACTTGTCATACCCTTCAATCCCTAAGTACAATAAATTAGAACAGAGCAGTAATAATTGGGGGACAAAGGACCAAAATCTGTGACAGATTTTAAATATTGCTCTTGTAAACTTAGAAAATTGCTAGAATAACCGGGTTTGCATTTTCTGAAGTCAATGGAGTCTAAACTTCAACTGTTTGTCATTTAATAAATTAATTCCTTAATAATTTGCCAGAAAACACAGATTGTATCTAGCTCTCAACCAATCAGGGCAAATTTCAACAGAATCAGGGACAAATCCAGAAAAAATCAGGGAAGCTTTTTAAATATCAATTCTATTAACTTGTGACATTGAAAGAATCAGAGCATATGAATTAATATATGCATTTTTTGAAGTAAAAGAAATCTATAACTCTTAATTATTGCCATTATTCATTAAGTGTAATTCACCACCTTTCCTCCAAAAGTCACTAGTTTTTTAGAAGGGATTAAGAGGGACAGAGCTAAAATTTGGGTCAAAATCGGGGACAGCTGAGAGGTACAGAGCAGTGCAAAAAACTTTTAAGCAAAAGTCTGACATTCTGTGAAGATCTAAGTGATAATGGGGAGCAGTGGACCCCATTAGTGTGTTTGCTTACTGCTAAAAATGTTAACATTAACGTAATTTGACACCTGCTCCCTTTTGCTGTAACATACTAAACCTTTTATAAAATACCGTCAGTGATAAGGTTATGTCAGATAAAACCTCGGCAAATAAGTTTAAAAAGGTCAGTACTGATGATAAGCCATCATTTACTTGAATCACTAGCATAAAATATTTCTGTGGCTTTGCTCATACCTGTCAAGTGTACCTCATTTCGAGGAACATTCTTCATTTGGGGTCTTAAAAAGTTCATGTTCCTCGAAGTTCCACATTGAAGGGATCTGCCACACATTCAGTTTTAGCAATATTTTAACTGATATCAATGGTAAATATAACTGAATCATGTTATTTCATTAAAATACCTATGCGCTTCCTTGTTAAAGTTCATAGGTAGGTACTAGGCTATCTGTCCAAGGGCCTACGTATGCCTAGCCAACAAGGTTCCCTGGCTTACGCCACCCAAGAAAGTTATATTCCTGGGCCACTGTCGAGCAGAGACACAGAAGTGATCCCCGGGGTGTATTTCCTATTTCCCATCCGCTCATCAAGATTTTTATTGAAGAGTGCTAATGAAGAACTTTGCTTGACATAGATGGGTAGCCTGTTCCAGAGTATGGGAAGTCTCTGGGACAGGAATCTGTCCCTCCAGCATGTCCTGTTTATTGTGGTGACAAGGTTTAGGTCCCTAGAGCGTGTAGCTCGGAGGGATTGGGATTTCTTTAGGTGTAACATGTCCAACAGCTCTAGGTTTGACATAGGACAGAGTACCTCGGAGTAGACGATATGCTACGGAGTAAAGCTGGAGTTTTTTGAGACGGTCAGTGTAGGGCATTTGTTTGAGGCCAGTAATCCTCTTTGTGAGGTACTTCTGTGGCCTTTCCAGCTGCTGCAGATGTCTTGTGAGGTACATTCCAAAAGGGGCGTTGTACTCTATAATGGGTCTAATGAGTGTCGAGTAGGGAGGAACAATGACCTCTCTTTTCCTGGATGAGAACCCTTTTATGATGAGGTGTGCCACGTATAAGGATTTCCTGACTACTGTGGCAATGTGACTATCAAAGGAGAGGCTACTGTCCACCTGGGTCCCAAGGTCTCTTATCACACATTTGGTGTTAAGTAGATTGCTGCCTATGTGGTAGTTCATGGGTACAGAGTTTTTACCAAAGGGGATGACACTGCACTTTTTGGCATTGAGCTTGAGGCCATGGCTCTGACACCAGGCATCTGTCTCAGCGAGGCCCTTCTGTAGGATGTCCACATCATTTGGGGACTTGACTATGGCTCCTAGTTTGCAGTCATCTGCGAACTTCGTTAGCCAGAGGCCTTCTGTGTTAGCCTGTACTTCAGAGAAGTAGATACCAAACAGGAGAGGTTCCAGGACGGATCCCTGTGGTACTCCACTTGTCGCTGCTTTGAGGTCAGATTTGGAGTCTGCAACTTTTACAGTGTTGGGTTCTGTCAGTGAGCCAGTTGGCAACCCATCTTGTGACGTAGGTATTTATACCCAGTTTAGTGAGTTTAGCTATAATTCCAGAATGGGGGATGGTGTTGAAAGCCTTGGCGAGGTCAATATAGGCTGTGCGACCCACCTTACCCTCATCTACAGCTTTGGTGACTGCCTCAAAGAAGTCAATCAGGTTCAGGAGGCATGATCTGCTTTCAGAAACCCGAACTGGGTGG
This sequence comes from Protopterus annectens, assembly GCF_019279795.1. Classification (NCBI taxonomy): domain Eukaryota; kingdom Metazoa; phylum Chordata; order Ceratodontiformes; family Protopteridae; genus Protopterus; species Protopterus annectens. The sequence goes on from NC_056744.1 coordinate 477,985,135, forward strand.
GATCCAGAGTTTGGAGGTTACCAATGTCTTTGTTTATGAGTTCCATGATGATACGTTCCATGGCCTTGCAGACCAGGCTCATCAGGCTAATAGGTCGATAGTTCCCGGGATCAGTGGTGGCTCCCCCTTTCTGGAGTGGGATAACTGTTCCTGTACACCATTCAGTGGGCACAAAGCCTGATGCAAGGCTATTATTGAACATGGTGCTTAAGTGGGTAGCCAGTTCGTTCTGAAGTTCTTGTAAAATGCAGCCTGGGATGTTGTCCAGTCCCATGGATGCTGTGTTTTTGGCTTTAGAGAGTGCAGCTTTTACCTGTGTAGTTGTGATTACAGGGACTCTGCATTCTTCCTGTATAGATATGGGCCCTTTAGCGGGTGAGGGGGGTAAAGTTAGCACTGAACCTATCTGCCAGGATATTGGCAATATCAGTTGGTTCTGTAATTTTCGTGCCGTTGTGCTGTAACACAGAGCAGATCTGGGTGTTGTCATCGAGATTCTTGACATAGCTATAGAATGCTTTGTGGTTGTCCTTAGAATTAGTGGCAAGTTTGTTTTCATAGCTAGCTTTGGAGGATCTTATAAGGGATCTCAGCTTCTTACTGGGGCTGACCAGGGAGCTCCTCCACTCATGGGATTTTACTCTCTTTTGCAACAGTTTCTTCCTTCTTTTGTACAGTTTGTTTATGGCAGGGGACCACCAGATTGGCTTCCTTTTTTTAGAGGATAGCGTCTTGGTTATGTTTGGGATAGCACGATCCATGCACTCGTGTAAGTGCTTATAGAGTGCATTTGTGTAGGATTCAGCAGTTGTAACTGTATTGTCCATCTGCATGGGTGTCATGAAGTTCACCACTTCTGTCTTAAGAAGCATGAAGTTGACTTTGGAGAAATTTTTTACCGTGGCTTCCTTAATGGGGGGTGGGATGTGGATATCAAGAGTGATTAGCTTATGGTCGGATTGGACCAACGAGGAGTTGACTTCAGGTGTGGAACACCGGTCACTCATGTTGGTAATGACTAGGTCTAGGATATTGTTGCCCCTGGTAGGGGTGTGAATAAGTTGATCCAGGGCATTGGAGTTTATGAATTTCAGAAAGCGTTGAGCTAAGGAAGTTGGTACATGAGTAGTTTTCCCAGTTAATGGTGGGATAGTTGCCCATTATTAGAGTGTTTGAACCCTAATATTTTCCAGCACATCAAGAAAAGAGGAGTGGGAATCCTGGGGCACGGTGGGGGATCTGTAGTAAGCTAAAATTTGGATTGCAGTTTTGCCCAGAGTTAGTTGCACTTGGATAACCTCGGATGCATTATGCTGAGCAACTAGCCTGGAGGTGTGGATATCCTTAATGAATATGGACACACCTCCGCCTTTGGTGTTTCGGTCCAGGTTACATGGCCGAAAAGTGTGGTATGAGTTTATAGCCTGATAGTTCAGGGTTGCTGTCTGGAGCCTTGAACCAGGTCTCAGTCAATGCACAGATATCGATGTTCTCCATTTTAAGGAGTGCCTCGAGTGAGTGCATTTTGAGAGTTAGACTTCTATCATTGAGTAGCATTACCCTCAGTTTTTGCTTGCCTGTTCCTGTTATGGTGGTGAACTTGTCATTTGAACCTTGCTTAAAAAAGGCACTATAGAGGCAGCAAGGGCCTTAGCCAGTATCCGGACTCCCAGGGGTGACAGGTGCAGGCCACCTATGGTAAAGCATCGTGGTCTGTCGACCATGTCATCCCAAGCAGACAGATACTGGATCCCCTTAGAATGACACCAGAAGCTTAGCCAGTTGTTGAAATCAATCATTTCGTCCTTGTACTACGGTATCATTCTGGGCGATGGCAGAATGCTACTCAGGACTAGGGTCATACTTGCCTGGGCTACAAGATCAGAGAGCTCTTCCATGTCTCTTTTCATGTAGTCCAGGGTGGTAAGTCTCAGGTCATTCACACCAACATGGACAATGACAGAGTCATATTTGTACTTGTTGTGGAGTGACCCGAGTGCGTGGGTTATGTGGCGGATCCTGGCACCCGACAGGCAGCTGACAGTAACCTTCTCCTTGTTTAGCCTGGTGAGTGGGACATCAGTGTGCCTGACTATAGAGTCACCTATGACTAGTGTGTTGGGTACGTTGTTTTGCCTTATTGGTTGTGGTTCAGTGGCACACTGAGTCTGTGGGCTATGTGTCATTTGGGTTGTGTTAGGGGATGGAGGTTGCTTGCATTTCTGCTTTGGAGGTCTCTGCTGCTTAGACAGATTATTATTGAGAGCCTCCGTGAATGTTTTTGTGTTACTATGTGTGGATTTTGGTGGTGTAGATTTAGTGAGACTATGTGATGAGTGTGGTGTGGTGCAAATGTTTACCTTCTCCTCATGACTGTCATTTTGCCTATTTGCTCCACATTATGAGAGGTGGTGTTCCTCATTTTGGAGATGGAAGATTGATAGCTATGTACATTATTAAGAATGTCTGATTTTCTTGTAAATCACTGGAAATTGCAGTTAGTCAGTGTCAGAGAGTAGAAACACTGTTGTTCTATTAACTTTTATCGTCCGTGATTTTGCCTCATCCCTCCGGAAATTTTTTTCTTCTGCTCAGTAACTGAGGCTTAAAGTAAGTGTGTAAGGACAGTAGGATTGCCACCTTTCTATGTGCTGAAAATTGAAACAAAACCACACCCCTTCACTACCCACAACCCTGCCTCTCTCCACCCAATTCCTGCCTACTTTCCTAAACCATTTTATGATGTCAAATGTATGTCATTGCAAAATGTAACAATTTATTTTGTCCCCCCCATTTTAGGAATTCTAGTGCCACTTTTCAATGCATCTGTGATGCCCGTGCCCTGGCCCAGCAATCAAGGAGCCTCTGTCCTCACCACTAAAACCAGAGAGGGTGTCTCATATGAGAGGAAAAGGATAACAAATACACACAGTAAAGTTCAATTTCCCTTAAGAGCACACAGAGGTCACCATCAGTCCGGGGCTGGTCACTTCCTTGCTCTCCAGGTCCCCAACAAGACTCCCCACTGACACAGCTATAGGGTCCATATCTCAGCCAGCTGGGCAAGCTAAAATCTCCAGCACCCTCTCTGTCCAACCAGTGCTTTGTGTCTCTGCCCAAGTAGCTGACACACACACTTTGAAATAAGCTTATACAACCACACAGACACTTCTGGGGAAGGCTGGCACAGGTTCTCCAGCTGTGCCCCTTTTACCCAGACTATATGGTAGTAATCCTGCCACCACCCAGCTAATATTTATCAGCTACTCAAAGGCCCTTAAAAGGGTGTCCAATTATTACTGTGCAATATTATTATCCAATTGGTAGTATAGCCCATGGCTAAAGCTATTAGAGTGGCTTTGTACAGTTTTACCAAAGGCATGCAAGTACTGTAAAGAGCTGAAATTATCTCTACACAAAACCAGCCACAGTTAAAAGGGTTTAAAATATTTAATAATAAATAATTAAAACCGCAAGACAATACTTTCTACCACACAGTCAGTGCTAGTCAAGAGTTCAGAGATCATACAGAAATGCTTAAAATAATTCAGTAGTACAGTTCTGACATAACGGAAAAAAACACTTAGTATAATCTTTGTAGATTCTAGCTATCTCTAAAAGAAAATGCAAGTCTAAGATAACTTACATGTGAGCAAGAAGCAGTGCTGTGAGTTGGATGATCAAGAGAAAAATGCTTAATGCCTTCTGATTCTCTCTGCTTAAATTGCTATTGCAGTTCTGATAAAACATTACATCATTCTTTCACTTTCCTGGTATTCCCAGGCCAACAGAAACTGCATCTACATTATTTTACACTTAGGCAGAAACCAGGGCAATAAAAACACATTTGCATGTTTAAATCTAGCAGTCTAATTCTTGGTTAAAACAATAGAAAAAATGTGCTAGCCCAGACAGACTGACTCCGAATCTTTAACTTCAAAGGACAGCATGAAGTAATTTTAATTTCAAAGGACAGGCAAGAAATCCTTGACTTAGCTTTCTTTACAGCAGATGGCAATGTTGCTACATTGTTTTAAGTTTAACATTTCACAGCATATTATTTCATTTAAGAAGGCAAGTTTGTATTTCAACATTTATATTTACAAATTATGGAATTATCTGTTAGTGATGCTTTTCAATTAAAAAGTTATTCTGAGGCTGCGTTTCTTACAAACTCTGGCATTCTGTTCGTGCAGATAAATAGACTACCAGAGTTTAAAGTGCTTTCCAGACTATTGGACTAACATTCAGATTTCTGAGTAGTCCAGAAAAATGCCAGATAGGTAGCAATACTAAATGACAGACATTGAGTTTCATAAATCTTAATGTTTGCAAAATAAATGTTGATGGATGATGTTGTAGAATAGTACCCCCCCCCCAGGTCCACAGTAGCAAATTCCACCTAAATTCAGTCCACCACCCAACACCCCCTGACATGTTCCAGTAAGAATGCTAAAGAAACAGCACTGTAACTGCAAGTATTTTTTTTTTTCGTTTTGGCAGGGGGGGCAAACCCCCTGCAAATTATCACACTACATTGAGGAAAAGGGTACATTTCCTATCTGCTCTGTACCACAGCCAAATGTCACTGTCAAATGTGCATGGCAGTCAATCATGCATCATTTGCATACGACTTATCAGCCATTTGGCATGTCTGTCACAGAAGGCATGCCCACTTCTGTGCAGACCAACTGGGGAGGTACTATTCTACAACAATGCCTGTTGATGTTCTATTAACTTTTTAAGTGGATTTAAAAAAGCTTCACAAGTGTTGTATTGGTGTTGGTAGTGACATAGGCAATACTGGCATCTTCATTCTTGAAGTATGGTCCATTGTTCTTCATTATCACTACAATCTGAACTGTTGCATTAAGCAATAGCACAAAGGAGTTGGTTTCCATTTGCTTTTTAACCACATGGAGTTTGTGTCTGTCTAGGTCCCCATCTGCTACCCACTGCAATAGTTCTAAAAGTTAAACTTTTTAAATTGATCTGCAGCAGTCCAGCGATAATGAAGAATGCTACAGCAAGTGTAAGTTGCGATCATGAACGCAGTGATGAGTTCTCTTATGTCAACACAAATGCCGGTCTTTGATATGAGTGAAGCTTGTTTTATTTTTATTTTTTAATTAGCTTAAAAAAGTTAACAAAGCAACAGGTTTTACATCACTGTGCATTGACTCTAATCCTCAGCAGTGTTCCAAAAAATTAAACAACTTACCTGGGAAGGGGCAAGGCCATGATATAGTTAAACATTGGCAACAGGTTTTGTGTCAACATGCATTTTCTGAATGGTAAGTATGACTGGGAGGGAGAGGGCAAAAATCAGATATGTTAAAAAGTTAATATGCATCTCTGATGGTACTATGTCATGATGTTACTCTGAACTGTATATTACATATTAGAAAATATTTTTTTATTTTAAGGCATTGCTATATTTCCTTCTATATAACTTGATGCTAACTACATTTCTCAGACATATTGCTACTGCATTCTCAAAATACTGTACTTTTGCTTTGTAAATACTCCTGTTATATATTTCTTTTACTCTGCTTTGTACTGTTTTACAGCTTGAATTGTTAGTTAGGCTTTTGTTTTCTTATTGTTACTAATTACTTTCCTGGAGCTTTTCTCCTTGGGTGTCAGCTGAAAAAGGGCTCTCTGGGCCCAGTCGGACTAACCCAGTTAACAAATGTAAAAAAATAAAATAAAATAAATAATAGGCTAACAGTTTTGCACCAACATGAACATTCTGAAAAAAATATCATAGATAGGTATAAAACTCCATAATGTATGACATTATTGGCAGACTGCAATTTTCAATGGTTTACCAGAAAAGCAAATGAGGAAGTTAGCAAAAGTATGAGGCAAATATCCTTGTTGTTCTGCTAAATTGGGCACTTAAGTAATAGGCTGATGATATTTTAACTGTCTGAAATAATGTTGAAAATGTTTCGGTGGTAGTACACAGCTGTCAAACTACACTACCGACTACACATTTTGACCACTTAGCAAACATACTTCCAAAGTTCAGTGTTCTCCATTATCACTTAACAGTCCTAGGTTATCACCACAAACCCCTAACAAGCATTTGAAAATGCCTGATGCTAGTTTGCACTGGAGCTAAATTGCAACAGCAGTAAAATGCAAATCTATGACATGATTAGCAAACAGAAGGTTACACAATAATATTTCAATTCATTCAGCATGGCTGTATTAGACAAAGTTTGTGGGTTGTGGATCAAACTTCTTTTTAATAGTGTTTCTGTTACTGAAGTAGGTAGCTTGCATTTTTGATGTATGTATTTTTTGTTACATCCTGATTCTCATTTTGCTTAGATTTTTTTTTAAAATTATTTTCATTAGTAAGTAAAGTCCCTTTTAGATGCATATTATTTTACTGTTTATGACACGTAAGCAATAATGCCCAACAGGGTGTGTGTTATTGTGGAAATAATGCCCGTCCAGGGGTGTTCTGAGGATCGATGTAGGAGAAGAGTCTCAGTACCCCTGGAAGGGTGTTATTTCCACAATAACTCACACCTTGGAAGGCATTATTGTGCTTAGAGAATGGGCTGTCTGTAAATTTGCTATCTTTACTTATTTTTTTATTACTATATTATTTTTATATATATTTTTAATGTAAAATAGTTCCTCTGCTCAATGTTTCAAACTTGCTGTAGTATTTGTTAATGGTGTTGGAGGAAGCATTTTACATCCAAAATATAACACTATAAAAATATCCAGGTTTACTTTATTTTTTTGTCCCTTACTCCTAAAACATTTGGTCTGTTAACAGTCATTGGAGAGTGAAGCTACTAAATAAAAACTTACATTTGAATTTCAGACTTTTATTTCCTTCAGAAAATGCTAACACAAATCCTTTTATTTAAGCAGGTTCATAATTTTGTAAGATCAATAATTAAAATCTCTTCCCATTTTTGAGCCTCTGCTTCCCCATTTAGGCTTTATACAGATTTCTTCAGCTGAAAGCTCCACAGGTATGCAGACGTCTTTACTGCTGCTGTCAGTGGTTGATCTCACTCACATTCTCTCTGTCTCTCTCACACACACACACACACACACACACACACACACACAAACAAACCTCTGCTTCAGAAAATGCATGCTAACACAGATCCTAATATTCAAGTAACTTCGTGATTTTGTAACATCAACATTTAAAATATGTTCCTATTATGAGCCTTTGTCCCCCGTTTTAGGCTTATCCAGATATCTTGAGCTAAGAGGTTGAGAGGGTATGCAAACCTCTTAACTGCTGCTACTGCTGCTGCCAGTGATTGATTGACCTCTGTTACTCCTCTCTCTCTCTCTCTCACACACACACACACACACACACACACACACACACACACACACACACACACACAGTCTATTCAGCTTTTATGCTCGCATTCACTCAAACATGCAGACAGAAACATAAACGCCAACACACACACATTTTTCTATTTCACTTTTTTTACACTGGCTAAACGGCAAAAGCTGTGCTTAGCAAGTATAAAATAATAGCTAGATCAATCACTCTCTCTCGCCCACAGACACTCATACACTCTCATGCACAGACATAAACACATGCAAACACACACACTTTTATTTTAATTTTTTTATTTTTTTTACACTCGCTAAACAGCAAAAGTTCTGCTTAGCGAGCATAAAATAATGGTATCACACTGAGAACAGCAGCAGTTTTATAGTGAAAAAGACTACCAAGAACCTGCAGCTTTTGTTTTGTCTGTTGTTTTGTTGTTACTTTGAGGGAAAGGAATGTCATGAATATGCAAATATTGTTACTTTGGGGGAAGGGAGGAAATATTAGGCATCTGTGACTGTTGAATACCTTTCTGTTTTAACCTTAAGCCTGATAGTTTAATCAGAAAATGGACACTTTTGTTGATATCACTGCTTCCCAGCTGTGTTAAATTAAACAACTAAAGGTGGCCCAGACTGAGATATCAGCTGATGCTCATACTTCGGTGTGCTTCCTCTTTTTCTGTAGTTGCAAACAATATATGTTCTGTAAGTGTCTTTCATATCTGTCACACATTACTTGCTCTTGTATTGCCTCTACAGAAATGGCAAACTGTAGATAAGGGAGCTGCCATATCATCTTGCCTGGTTACTGCAGGCAAGCTGACATGCCAGCTTGCTTGTTTGCTGCAGTAAGATGAAATAAATGCACATATAAACATACACGAAATTAGTACCCTACGGCCAAGCTACCTGCTGACTGCAGTTAGTTCCCCACCTGTTATCACAAGCTTATCCTGCTTCCTTGAAACTGGATAGAACATGAGTATCAACACTAAGCTTGTTTTTGGTGCAGCAGTTAAAGGCCAAAGTATTAGCATTTGAGTTATTGTTTTTGCCATCTTTCATACATGCAGCCTTAAATGCAACAGATATGGAGATACAAATGACACATTGCCTTTGTTTTCTGTTAGCAACAACACGCACATCACCAAAGCACCTAGCAAGTGTGTAACCAGTCATGCACTGTAAGCCACAGTGCATGAGTACATTTATACAGAGGCAACATTTTGCCTAGCACAAAGGCACCCAACGTTTCTGCTTCAGAAACTTAAATTAAATTGATGAGTAAAAATGAGCTGTCAAAGAAGATAAGTGTCCAGAGTGATGTATGAATGTTATGTTACTAGTTATCCAGTTAAAGGCTTTTAATGTAATAATATTATGGTATCTTCTGTATCTTTAATTAAATATTAGATTGTAAACCAGTTATATGCCAATGATGTAGTTTAGCAATAATGTACGACTGGGTGTTGGTAATACAGGATTAACCTACAGTTGGCATGGTTTGATCACAAGGCATTACTGGGCTCCTTTACAGGCGGTCAAAATGAAATTCCTGAAGCATCAGTAGTCCAAAGAAAAAGACACCAAAGAACACATCAATCACTGTTTTCCATAAGAAATCATTCCCAGAGCGGTTCACTTCTTTTTGGAGATTTCTCCCTTCAATTTGGTGTAACTGTGGAGTTGGTATATATAAGTTTGAGGGATGGCTGTGGTGGGGTTGCCCACTTGCAAAAAAAATGCTCACATTTAATAGTGTCAACCTTCTGTGTTTCAGGCATATTTTTTGTTGCATTTCTAATGCTCTACATTGTATAGATCAGTGATTCATAGTACAACCAGATTATTGGTATTATACAATGACATTATTTAAGAAACAAATTCTTACTTTTTTTAAATAATGTAATTGTATAAATGGACTTTAGTGTTCTTTTGCCATCATGCCATCATCTGTTAGCCAGGGGCATCTAAGAGATTTGCAGCTATATGATTAGCGAAAAGCAGTACATTGAAGTTTCTGCTATTTTTTCCCCAAAGGTAAGGAGTACTCCGCTGTGGTCTCATCTCTACATAGGCTTTATGTCTATTTATTGTTAAGGTGTTGAGGAGTCCAGCAAGGTGTTTTCTGTGCAGACCTATGTGTCCAATTTTTTTGCCAAGATACAGAGGAGTCCATTAAAATATCTTCTGTGTAAAGTCCTGTATGTTTGTGGAGCTTCCAATATTCAGTAACCTATTTTTTTTTTGTTTTAATGGAGGTGTATTTCCTGCTCCTTGAAACAGTTATATGGTGTGTAGTAGTATGGGGGAGTTTTTTTTTTTATAATACTTTAAATTCTCCTTTTAGCAGACCAGAGAAAATTATTTCTAAACCAACTTTTTGCTGTGGGGAATGCGCAGTTTGCAATGGACATGCTGATAACACCTTTCATTATATAATTGTTGGCAACAATGACAACCCAGTAGTCTGACATACAAGCTGAATATTTTGGGCTACTCTTCCACCACCATTCGAAACCAAAACATTGACTGCATCATCCCAAAGTGTGGACAGTTCAAATTAAACACACTTGTTCCTACAAGCAAAGAGCACAAATAACACACACACATTAAAACACTATTTTTTTTTTCCAGAAATAAAGCTCCTATCTGTAGAGGGATCCCCCCTGCATGCCCATCAAATTATACTAAATTATATAGTGACATACAGGGAGGAATGAAATGCCTTGAGATGAGGCAAATGATCATCACACTAGCCTGTTCAATATCATGTAGTTCCAACACTAAACACAGTTATACATAACTCATCTCAGCATCTGTTGTTAATGTCTGAATATCATTTCATCTTCTTTCTTTTCGCTTTCTCAGCCCCCTTTCTTCTTCACACTTTGCAACACTCCTACTACCTGCTATTCCCCATTTTTTACAATATCATCATAAATGTTGTTGTTGTTGTTGTGTCTTTCGGCTTTTTCCCAGTTAGGGGTCACCACAGCAGAACTCCGGTCCGCTAATGATTGGCAGTAGATTTTTACGTGCTGAGTTGCCACCCTGATGCACAGCCTTCAACGAAGGTACGCCCATTCACGCATGTCTCCACACAGAAGACGCTCTAGCTGAGAATCGAACAGGATAACATCTTACTGTGAGGCAACAACGCTACCGTAGCACCACCACCGCAGTTTTTAATATCATCATAAATGTAATAATATTCTACTTGCTGCTTTCAACTCCTTCCAGTTACATTTTACATTCTTGTTACTATTTTCTACTCCTTATTATCACATTGCCTTGGCTATTAGACTTCCAGTAATTCTCACCCCTTAACACAGTTGCACTGCTTTTTGCAGCCCTGCTTCCTGTTACAATATCAATGAATCTTAATTTCCAACATCAGAGTGGCACTGATTACCACCCTGTTACTTCTCATTTCAACTCTTGGTTTCCTGCCTACAATATTTGCTTCTTGTACTCTAAGGATATGCATAATTATTTCTTCTGTGCTTCAGTATTCTCAGTCAACTTGACCAGGAGGATCAGGCATACATATCTAGACATCCATTTGAACAGAAGAATCTACATACTAAACTTAAAAGAATTAAACCCTCATGGCCCCTTCTCTCAGTAAAAGTATCACAAAAATCATAGTCATAATGTCATTATTTCTGATTCTTCTTGCTGGGGATATTCATCTCAACCCTGGATCCATCATTTCCTACCCTCCAATATATAACAGTTGTTAGATTGGTTATTTGAATATTGATAGCATAACATTAAATGTACATAGAGGTCTAGTCTAAAACTTAAAATCCAAAAGTTATAGCAACCTGTGAGTTCTGGATGAAAGACACACCCATTATTTCCAGCTATGCTTCTGATAAGTTCATAATGTTTGAAGATATCAGACTAGGGACAGTGCTTGGGGGTAGTGTTTGGGTCTATATCAGAACATCGAAGTTTTAAAACTTCGAATGTTCTAATATTGACCCGTTTTGAGCAAACGCTAAAAATAGCGAAGCTGCAGAACACCAAATTCTTTCCTAGGGAATGAATTTGGTTGGCCGGTTCTGTGGCTTTGCTATTTTCAGCCCTGTGGTGGAAAGTTACTGGTCGGGTTCAGGTAAGTGTGCGATTGTGTGGTCTTTAGGGTTAGGGCGCGGGTTAGGTGAGTTAGGGTTAGGGTGCGGGTTAGGTGAGTTAGGGTTAGGGCGCGGGTTAGGTGATTTAGGGTTAGGGGCGAGTTAAGTGAGTTAGGGTTAGATGAGTGTGCGATAGTGACGGACCTTGGGGTTAGGGTTTGGGTTAAGGTAAGTGGATAGATAGTAGTGTATGTACAGTTTAATGTAGGGTTAGTTATAGGCACACTAAACTATACATGGCAGTTGTTTACAATCCTCCAACATCATACTTCCCCCATTTGAAACAATGTTAAATAGGTTCATAGGTAGGTACTAGGTACTAGGCTATCGGCCCCGGGGCCTATACAAGCCCAGCCAAAAAGGTACCCTGGCTTTTGCCACCCAAGAAAATTATTTTCCTGTGCCACTGTTGAGCAGAGCCACAGAGGTGATCCCCGGGGTGAATTTCCTATTTCCCATCCATCATCAAAATTTTTCTTGAAGAGTGCTAACGAGGGGCTTTGTTTGATATAGATAGGTAGTTTATTCCAGAGTATGGGAAGTCTCTGGGGCAGGAATCTATCCCTCCGGCATGTTGTGTTTATTGTGGTGACAAGGTTTAGGTCCCTAGAGCGTGTAGCTCAGAGGGATTGGGTCCCGCTACCTCTCGCTATTTTCATCTTTTGATAGCGTGATATAAATGCAATTCTAGACATCATCAGACAACACAAACTCATCTTAATAGGTGATCTAGGCCAAAACTGGAAATGTCCTCTAAGAAACTAATTATACTAAGATAAAGATATCTCCAAAGGTACCAGACCCAGTACTGAATTAAAAAAAAAATACACTCCACTGGATGTTACTCTTACCGCCATCTCATACAAAATGCAACAACTGCATGTCTTGCCAAGCAAAATTAGAGATCACTGTCCCATTTGGACTTCTTGGTCTTTCAAATGCTGTAAAAAGTAGTCCTCGAATAGTAATGATCAGATTACTCCCTGACTAATCCACAGATTTACTTTCTACAGGGATGGAACAACTGGTCTGGAATTCCTTCCATCAATGTAATGATACCACTTCCCACCATTTCTGCTCTCTCCATTTTTATAATGTGTTCAAATCCATACATGACAGATTTTACCTCACTAAAAGAATGAGTTCAAGGGCATTTACCCCCCAGAATTAGCCCCATTCTCAAATAACTAATAAAAACTAACAAAATAAGACATGGATGGAATTGGAAAAGGACCCTTCAAGTGAATCTAAACAGGACATATATCAGCATTTAAAAATGACATAAGGATTAAAATTAACTCTGCAAAAGTTAAGAATCCTGTAGTCTGCAGAATACTTACCTAGGTCAACTAAAATAAAATTGAAAGGCTGTTAAAAATTTCACACATCAAAGACATTCTTAAAAAACTGGAGGCAGTAACATTGTGAATGGGAAGAGGCCAAGAATACATTTAGACTGCAGGATAGAGATTGCCTTCCTTACCAAGAATTGATGTCAGAGTATAGGAAAAGAAAAAGGAATAGGGGATCCTAAGTGAAAAAAAAAACAGCACTGGTAGAGTTTTTAGTAGAGTCTAGAACAGAAGAAGCTCAGAAACCAAACTCACACTGTCAGAAAGGACATTCTCCAAAATAGTAACCAAAAAAAAACTTTAATAAACTAACAACTGACAAAAAAAATGTAACACTGCTTCACTACTACTCTGCTAACAAACCTGTTCCATTTACCAGTTTATTTTACTATGAGTCTACCTGGAGACCTTATGCTGTTATACAACAAATTTCAAAATATGTGACTCCCCCACCTGAAGATTTTCCTGCTAGTGTTAAGTGAAGTCGAACAATTTAATTCCAGCCAGAAGTTATTTTCACAGATGCCTCAAACTTATGCACAGATTGCTGTTTGTGGCAACACAGCAACCAATCAATTAAGTGTGAATGGTGACTTAGTGCCATCTGCTAGTGGTGCAGCCATTGATTTTGAAAGCTGGATGCATTCTTCCATTTTTTCCGTCTCTTCTGGTGGCAAACAGAATGATGGTTCCCTGAAGTCACAATTAATGGAATTTGTGAAGAAACTGCTTAAGATCAAACATTTGCAGCTGGAGAATTCATATTTCACTGAGTGTATTCAGATCAACCAGGTGCCAAAGAGCCTATCATGTGTGGAAGTGTCCTAATGGGTTGGAGCCTGACTCACCTTTTCACTTGGAGCTTCTGAAACCTTTCAACAATATAGATATTACAATTTTAAAACTGCTCATTACAGAAAATGAACTTAAGACAGGGGCGGCTCGTGCCATAGGACTGCAGCCCTCCCACCTAAAAAAACAAATGAAAAAACAGAACAGAACACAAAATCAATTCCCGGACATGCGCACACACTCTCAGACTGCTTTCTCAGCAGTCTAGATAGGGGGAAAGGCATCTCGGCCCCAAGATGCCCAGAAGTCTGTGCGGCGATGGCGTCACAAAATGGAGGCCCTCCAGACTGCAGCAGTCGCAGGCACGACCAATCGCATTTGGACTGCAAGGATGGACCAATCGCGCAAGGAATCCAGGTAAAGGGGCTGTTCGGATATCGGCGGCAACCGAGGTCGTCGGTGGGGCTGTTCAGCGACAAGGTAAGCATGCAGTGTGTGTGGAAGCAGTTAATTAGCTCGTCCTGTTTGGCGACAAGGAATGTGTGTGTGTGTGTATTTCTTCCTGGGCCTCTGCTGAAAATTGTTTTTTTGTTCCAAGTCAGACTGTCCTGGTTAACAAATGTTAAATAAAAGTGACAGGCATTTGAATTTCAGACTTCAGGTTTCTGGATGTTTAATTCTTTACATACTTGATGGTGCAGTGGTAGCATTGTTGCCTCACAGCTATAGGTTTTCTGGTTTGATTCTTGGCTGGGTTGCCTTCTGTGTGGAGTCTGCATCTCCTTCCTGTGTTTCTGTGGATTTGCTCTGGTGTCCTGCCATTTTACAAAGACATGTGTCTGCAGTATTTCTCCATGGGCCTCTGCTGAAAATTGTTTTTGTTCCATCAGAAGCAAAATTGACAGGCATTTGAATTTCAGACTTCATATTCTTCAGAAAATACATAGTAACACAACCTTTTATTTTAGCAATTTTCTAAGTTTATAAGATGAATATTTTAAATTTGTCCCTATTTTTGGGACTGTATTCCCTCATTATTGGCTTAGTCCAGGTTTTTTGTGCTAAAGTTGACAGCTATGGCAAGAACTGAATTCAGTGAATATGTTTGAGGGATGTATTACCTCATTACTGGGTTTGTCCAGGTGTTTTGTACCAAGAGGTTGACAGCTATGGTGAGAACTGAATTCACTAAATGATAGCCATTTAAATTTGTCTTCCTCTCTTTCACAAAGCAGCTGATTTGGCGTAGTGGTATGTTGCTCTGACTGTTTTGCACAGGGACCTTGTCAGTAAAATGTATGGTGATAACACAGCATTTCTCTTTGACAAAGCAGCTGATTTGGCATAGTGGTATGTTGCTCTGACTGTTTTGCACAGGGACCTTGGCAGTAAAATGTATGGTGGTAACACAGCATTTTATTCTAGCAACTTTCCAAGATTATACAAGCAATTTTTAATGTGTCCCTAGTTTTTGGGCTTTTGAACCCCCCCCCCCAATAAATGTTGGCTTTTTCCAGATTTCTTGTGCTGCGAAGCTGAGATGCAGTTGAGTATTGAGTACATTGTACAAGGAGCTGAGAGCTGCAGGGGAAGAGGAGTTTAGTGCTGCTTATGCTGAGCCGGCTTGCATGGTTAATAGCACAACAGGTTGTGTAATCACTGTTGATGCAGAAGGCTGTGGGTTCTACTCCCACAAGGGGTGGATGCTGCCGTACTGAGAATGTCCTCCTTGGTGAAGATACTAACTATGAGCCTGTTATCAGTTTGCCATCCATTTTAGACACTATTTTTCGATGAAACCATGAAATATAAAGGTGTTTGCTAACAGCAACCTCTTCATTAGTTACAAATTTATTTAATGTGGAATTATTTAGATGACTTTTACTTCAGAGATTGTGCATATTTACTGATAATGGACTGTAGAATTGTGCATATTTACTGATAATGGACTGTAGAATTGTGCATATTTACTGATAATGGTGGACTGTAGAATTGTGCATATTTACTGATAATGGTGGACTGTAGAAGTCTGAGTAGACTTTTATGATGGAAATGTTCTGAACTGGGCAGTTTTGTCATTATGGGTGCATGCGTTTTGTTTCATTGCTTACTGGAAAAATGTTCAAAACAAATTTAAAACGCCCTCTAACAACTGTACTGTATTGTACAAGGAACATAATTTAGTACAATCAGGAAGGTGTATCAAAGAGCACATGTATGTTTCATATGCAAGGGGCCTATGATTTGAAAACAGCCCAAAATTAATCTTTATCTGCCACTGGCAAAATGTATTTTCTTTGAATGCTGTTTCAATGAATGTGAGTTTCAAGGGCAGAGAAGTTTTAATGCTAAGTCTGTTTTCATTGTGAGACTGCATTGCTTTGTTTAGCAGATGTCTTAGTGTTTGTGCTGTAAAATGAAAAATAAAACTTTCAAATGAAGTCCAAATCATCATAGAAGTAAAGCAGTATGCACATTAGTGTTTATGGTAAATGGAGTGAAATAGCCAAGTAATGGATCATTGGAATGGCTGCAGAGGCTCCATTCAACGATGATTTTGTGAGGGGAAAGGGTGGCAAACTCAGAGGCTCATCTGAACTATACCTCCCAACTGTCCAGATTTTCAAAGAATGAATACATTTTTGCTTCTTATTTTTGGTTTGTCCCTCATAAAATTTGTAGTTTTCTGGCAAATCATTTAGGAATTAAGTCACTAAATAATGATACACTGAGTTTCAGACTTCATAACCTTCAGAAAAATGCATGCTAAAGTAAGACCTGTTATTCTATCAACTGTCTCAGTTTATAAAAGAGCAATTTTTAGTACTGTTTATATGTTTCCCCAATATATTTGGCCTTGTCCAGATTTATTGCATTAACATGTTGAGAGGTACATGCAAATAAATTGCTGTATAGAATTAGGCATAGCCAGCCTCTCAACTGTCCCTGATTTTGGCTCAAAATGTTGCTCTTTCCCCTAATCATCCCTCCGCAAAATAGCAATGTTGGAAGAAAACATGGAGGGTTTACAATTAAGAAATAACTGTAATAATCAAAGTTATAGATTACTTGAAATGCATGTAGATTATTTTATTTTGTCAGCTGCTCAAGTTAGTAGTACTAATATTAAAGTGTCCCTTCTTTGACAGGTTCCCAGCTGTATTGTGTGGCCATTTTATATTTTTGCATCACATTTTTGGTCCATTTTTAATAAAATTGTGTTTTTTTTGGCAAATTAGTGACAAATCATTAAAGACTGAAGTTAGAAAACAATGACAGACATTTGAGTTTCAGATTTCATACCCTTCAGAAAATTCATACTAATGCAAGACCTATTCTATTATCTTTCTAAGTTTATAAGAGCAATATTTAAAAATTGTCCTTATTTTTGGGCCTTTGTCCAGATTTCTTGCTCTGAGGTTGAGAGGTAGGACAAATGTCTCAGGGCAATCACAGTCAATTGTGACATACTTGTTGCACCCCACTCCTCCATGTAGTGACTCTGGGTGTGTCCAAGCAAGGCAAGGAGTAGTTATGCAGTGTAACATGTGTAGAGTGTTCCCCCATCCAGGTAGACACAAGTACTACAGTGGCTTTTCATCTGTCATTGATTGTGCAGAATGGTCTGGCTTCTGTCATATTTTTGTACTGTTGATTTATGCTTATTACTCAGAAAGTGCCTGTTGCTCTGTGTTTAAGTAGCAATGCTTTAATGACCATAAGATAAGCTTGTCTGAGATCGTAAGATGCAAGTAAGCTTTAATAAGCATACTGTTAAAGAATTGCCAACATCGAAAGCCTTTCTGTTGTTGCCATGCAGAGAATACAACTAGATAATGTATAAGCCTTGGGTATTGAAGGACAGGATTACATTATTTTAAAAAGCTCATTACACTTGTTGGAGACTTCCAGTCATCTCTACAGGCTTTACTCATAAACTAAACAGA